>NW_017803943.1:266818-283324 GCF_001625305.1 Branchiostoma belcheri | reverse complement strand
GAAAGTCAACGCAATCTCGCCGCATCCTTCAGTGTAAAGTTAAGAATCACTTGAGCATGTCAAAATTCACAGAACATCTCATGTGATTGACACCGTGTGTAGTATCTAAATGTCATAACAAAGTAAGGATGTTTCGTAACTAACGTATGTACACCAATTACCAAAGAGTCCTTATGGCATATACCGAAAATCAAAGTAATCTCGCATGCTTCTTTTCGTGCGAAGCAACGTACCATCTGAGAATGTCAATCTACAGATCTTGCCGAGGCTACGCAGCACCTGCACTACTGAAGCATATCACAATTCAGCTATGTACAAAGTGCGATTGAAATGTACGATCTCCAACAAATCACTTTCTTTCATGCAGAGTGGCTCCCCTCGTTCTGTATGATCAAAGGCATCCTGGCGTTTTTTTGTGATTGTATAATTGATCGAGGCCATGTGAGGCTGTGCAGGGGAAGCTCAGAGATGTGAGCGTAACAACTAACATGGATTTACATGCCCCCATCATTACATCCTCTGCATATCCCACCTCTGGCAACGTACAGTCTGCAAGATGTCGCCAACTAAATCCCTTCATAGTCTCAAAGGAGTGAACAGATTAAAGCCAGATTGCGGATGGACTAATTGGACATGCTTTGCTGCTATGTCCTCTGTGGAAAATCTCAGTCGTCAAATAGTCTGCATGCATTTAATTGCAAACAGTTCAAAGAGTAGTGCCATAGAAAAGGTATGGTATGATACGAGTCATAAAGAGAAGATACTCATATTTTCTGAACCTCTAAAAGGGTTTTTATGTATATGATGTTTTGATCTTTGTCTTTGACCATTCAAACATTGCGATCATATGAAATCCTCACATTCAAAGGACTCTCATATTTTACATGACTTTCCATCTTTGATATCTAGAGTCTAACGTACCTCTGAAATAAAGGACAACTTTTCTTGTCCTATCGTGCTCTCGAGTCACGTCTGAAGTTTTGTCACGTAGACTATGGCAAGGAGCATAAACCGCAGACACTCTTATCACGGCTGTCTACTACTGTCAAACCCAGGAGAATTCCCGTCTGCTTATTCTGATCATGGCTTCTCACCTAGATGATACTGTTTTGACTATGGTAAACGATGTACTAACTGACTTGAGTTTTATGCCCTTATATCATCTTTGTCACCAGGACATACCTTTATGATGGCAATGACGATGAAGTTCATTGCAGTTTTGTGCATACCCAGTGGGGGCTAAAGGTATCTATTAGGCATTTTTCAATCTCGAAAGATGATGGTAGCACTTTAGGACTGATGCTGTAGCCGTGTGCCCGTGCACGCAGACACTCTTATCACGCCGAGTAAGCCCGCCTAGTAAGACTTCTCACCTACATAATACTGTTGACACTATCATATGGTAAACGATGTACTACTGTCTTACTGACTGATTTGAGTTTCTAACCCTTGTATAATCTTTGTCACCAGGACATACCTTTATAATGACAATGAAGTTTGTTGTATATCGAGTTATTCCCATCAGGGGTTAAAGACATTAATACTAGTAGACATTTTTCCACCTGAAGAGATTACGGTAGCACTTTAGGACTGATGCTGTAGCCGTGTGCTCGTGCACGCAGACACTCTTATCACTCTTGTCAAACTCCTGCCAAACACAGGAGACCTCCCGTCTGCTTATTCTGATCCTGACTTCTCACCTAGATAATACTGTTTTTCACTATCATATGGTAAACGATGTACTACTTTCCTCTCATTGACTGATTTGAATTTTATGTACTTGTGTCATCTTTGTCACCAGGACATACCTTTATACTGGCAATGACAATGAAGTGATTTGCAAATCCATGCCTAGTAAGGGCTAGTATAGATAAAGGTATTGATAGTAGTAGGCATTTTTCCACGTCGAGGGATGATGGTAGCACTTTATAATTAGGACTGATATTGTAGCCGTGTGCCTGTGCACACTCTTATCAAACTACTGCCAAACCCAGGAGACCTACTGTCGGCTTATTCTGATCCTGACTTCTCACCTAGATAATACTGTTTTCACTATCATATGGTAAACGGTGTACTACTTTCTCACCGACTGATTTGAACTTTTTGCCCCTCGATCAACATGAAATCTGTATCATCTTTGTCACCAGGACAAACCCTTTATAATAGCAATATCAATGAAATTTATTGCATATATATATATCGAGTTATGCCCACCAAGGGCTAAAGGTATTGATAGAAGTGGGCATTTTTCAATCTCGAGAGATGATGGTAGCACTTTAGGACTGATGCTGTAGCCGTGTGCCCGTGCACGCAGACACTCTTATCACGCCGAGTAAGCCCGCCTAGTAAGACTTCTCACCTACATAATACTGTTGACACTATCATATGGTAAACGATGTACTACTGTCTTACTGACTAATTTGAGTTTCTACCCCTTGTATAATCTTTGTCACCAGGACATACCTTTATAATGACACACAGTGAAGTTTGTTGTATATCGAGTTATTCCCATCAGGGGTTAAAGACATTAATACTAGTAGACATTTTTCCACCTGAAGAGATTACGGTAGCACTTTAGGACTGATGCTGTAGCCGTGTGCCCGCTCACGCAGACACTGTTATCACGGCTGTCAAACTCCTGTTAAACCCAGGAGACCTCCCGTCTGCTTATTCTGATCATGACTTCTCACCTAGATGATACTGTTTTCACTATCATATGGTAAACGATGTACTACTTTCCTCTAATTGACTGATTTGAATTTTATGTACTTGTGTCATCTTTGTCACCAGGACATACCATTATACTGGCAATGACAATGAAGTTAGTTGCAAATCCATGCCTAGTAAGGGCTAGTATAGATAAAGGTAGTGATAGTATTGGGCATTTTTCCACGTCGAGAGATGATGGTAGCACTTCAGGACTGATGTTGTAGCCGTGTACTTCCGCACGCAGACACTCTTATTATGCATGTCAAACTACTGCCAAACCCAGGAGACCTCCCGTCTGCTTATTCTGATCATGATCGTGACTTCTCACCTAGATGATACTGTTTTCATTATCACACGGTAAACGGTGTACTACTTTCTCACCGACTGATTTGAACTTTTTGCCCCTCGATCAACATGACATCTGTATCATCTTTGTCACCAGCCTTTCATGATAATAGCAATAACAATTAAATTCATCACATATCGAGTTGTGCCCATCAGGGGCTAAAGGTAGTGACTGTAGAGGGCGTTTTTTTTACCTCGAGAGATAATGGTAGCACTCTGGTGCTGTGCCGTATACAACGTCTAGTATCTGTATCGGTATAGCCGGTATAACCGCCCTTAGGCGTAACACACCAGCTTCGCAGGCACGCGGCGCGGCGGCAGCTGGCTACATTACACCGATCGACTTGTTACACCTAAACCATGAACATCTAACTCTAGGCATTGTTTAAAGCTATCTTATGACAATGCCCCTACTGTACTTGGTGACAGCGACTTTCACTCTGCGATAGTTCTAGGAAAGAGTGAATTCTTGAACACCTCAATCCTTGGTTTAGTAAGATGCTAAATGTATGTATGCTGAGAAGGTTTTCTTTTTCTGTCTATGATAAACAATTGGGTTGTCGGCTAGTTGGTTAACCCTAGTTGCAAACATCGTGTGCCCTCAAACGTGCTCACTCAGGGCAACGGCCTGGGTTTGTTCCTGGAAATACAAATATAGCTACAACACACGGTTCACGACTTGCCCTGATCTCTGACACCCAAATGGTAACCTTCTATATGTATATATCTATATGTTTTACTCGGCAAAGCCCTCAAAGGGGGATCGCGCCCAGGGTGCACGGCTAGAGTGGCCGGTGGGCTGGCGTGAAATAAGAAAGTGTCTGACAAAGCAAAACAAACATTGGGTGCAATGCTGAATGGTGAGTGGCCGAACTGGTAAATTCCGACCACATCTGGTAGTCAGGGTGGCCCATGTACTGGGCCTACCATGACTTGAAGGTGTTGACTGTCATTTCTGTATCTGTATCTGTATAGCCGGTATAACCGCCCTTCGGCGTAACACACCAGCTTCTGTATCTGTATAGCCGGAACAACCGCCCTTCGGCGTAACACACCAGTTTCTGTATCTGTATCTGTATAGCCGGTATAACCGCCCTTCGGCGTAACACACCAGCTTCACAGGCACGCGGCGCGGCGGCAGCTAGCTATATCAGCTAGCCCTTATTGTTATGGCAGCGAGTTCCACTCCACGATCGTTCGAGTTCCCTTCTTCCGTGAAACGGAAATTAGGAATCATTTTCAACAGTTGTGAGTCCGTAACACTGGGGGGGGGGTTATAGGCGCTACCAACTCTCCTAATTCTTACAGTGGTTCCCACACCGGCCCTGGGAGTACTGGCTGATGAGCGCCGCTCCAGGGATGTCGAATTCGGAAGATTCGAGGACGAATCTTAAAAAGAAAAGGGGGAGTAGTGTAACAGTGGGGAGTTTATAGGCGTTAACAACGGATCCGGTGATGGGTCTAGACCTTTTAGCCGAATGGTTAGAGCGTCGGGGTTATGAGCTGGCGCCCGGGTTTGGCGTGGGTTCGATCTTGGGCCCGGAGCCAGGAGTGTCGTTATGTTTCTACTCTCCTAATTCTTACAATCTCTACCGTTGCACGATTGATGAACCTAACGTTATATCACACCAGATTCTGCTTCATCCAGGGACAAGCTGCGACTTCCTTCGAAAGGAAATTGGCGAAAATCTCCAGCAGTTGTCGTTTGGTAGTCTCTATCGGACTAACTACGCTATAAATATATATATCGGAGAATTTGCCAGGGGAGTTTGGCCGCCTTGTAGGTTTGATTTGCCGCGCAGTTCGGAGGAAAAGAAACTACCTCCCCGCGGCCGGACTTCCTTGGCCAATTTTACTCTCTTTTTTTGCCGAATTCTACTATCTGTATTCCCGTATTTATTTTATTCACATTTATTTTCGGAGGATGAGGCAAAAAGTTATAAAACTTATCTCAGCCCTCTCCTCACACATAAAAGGATACAATAAAACAAAGTAATAATAATAATAAGAAATGACAAGGGTACATAGTAGGCTGGTGTACAAATTAAAATAAATCAACTAAATCAAACAAAACGTCCTGTCTGCAAAATAAAGTTGAAAACCACATCAAATATGTTACAGTTGTTGACAAACGACAATGAGGGGTTACCCCTGAGAATGGTTGAACATAAAGTGTTGTCGGTGACGTTGTTTGTGTCAAATGGCAGAATGTTAGTTAGAGATGATAACATGTCAATGCGTTCGTCAGTGTACAGTGGGCAGTGTAGGAAGTAGTGTACAGCTGTTTCGTTGAAGTGACCACATTTACACGCAGGACTGGGAACACATTGATGTTGGAACAGGTGAAAGTTTAACTGACTGCGGTTGAGTCTGAGTCTGGTAAGGTGGATAGCTGGGTTTCTCGGACCGTGGGAGAAGTGAGGTTGAGTGTGAGGGCTGTGATAAAACGTCTCCAACTCTTTTTTAAAGATGGCAATTGATGTTGATGCTCGTGTAGTTAATGGCAAGTTATTCCAGGAAACAATGGAAGTAGGCAGAAAAGATCTTTTGAATTTCTCAGTTCTAGCAGGAATTAAGACGTAATTCTGATCAGTACGGAGACTGCAGGGGGTGGAGTCACGGGTTTGTAGTGGTACCAATTCCTGTAAGTATTTTGGTGCTAATTCTTTGATAATTTTATAAAAGTTTACAAGTTTATGCTTTTGACGCCTACATGACATGGTTTCCCAGCCAACCTCAGACAAGATGCTATTCCCGTAGAAAGGCCTGGTGGAGGCTAGTCCTTTGGCGCTACCGTATTCACGATGACGTTTGTATTCACTGTGGACAACAAACACCCCACCGGAATGGTTAATTGCTTAGCGTGAGCGGAGATTGCCTCCCCACTGGAAATTATTGTGTTTTGATGCGTGATAATCGCACCACCGGAGATCAGTTGTATTAACTACCTCTCGGTGGAAAACAACATCCTGGTCCCATGCTGCTTTTCTCTGTTAGCAGGGTTTTTTTTTTTTCCACGGAGATGACCTACTTCGCTAAGCACGAGTTTAGGAATGATTTCCATGTGTAAATTTCAAGTAATCGTTAAAAGGATTTCCAATGTGTAAATTTCAAGTAATTGTTGCTGGCATTCGGTGGAAAACAACATCCTGGTCCCATGCTGCTTTTCTCTGTCGGCAGGGTTTTTTTCCCCGGAGATACATGTACTACTTCGCGAAGCACGAGTTTAGGAATGATTTCCATGTGTAAATTTCAAGTAATCGTTAAAAATTTTTTCCAATGTGTAGATTTCAAGTAATCGTTGAAGAGGATTTCCAATGTGTAAATTTCATGTAATCCTTGCTGGCACTGTTTCCAAGCAAATATATGTTAAAATCAAATCAAATCAAATCAAAGACAATGCATAGTGTCACACTGACGTATCTTACCGAATAAGCTTGAGCTGGTACCACGAATTTGACGAATATCAGGTTGAAGTCACTGCAGTACCTTCCACCCACTATATCGCTTATTTATTCTTCTTTCCTCCAGTTTATAAAAGTTACGAGGGTCGTTACAGTCCAAGACTCAGTAGTGATCGTGCTTGGCAACATCAAATGACGACTGGAATTTTCTAGAAGCACGCTGTTGCGTTCTAACCTAAAGTGCATCAGATTGCGAGTGTCTCATATGTCTTCGCACATCGTAACTCAATTTCTGCGCTTCGCACTTTCGCACTTTCTGGTCATGAGTTTTGGAACGACTGCAATCTAAAATCAATACATGGCGTAATGACGAGTTCTGTTTACAATGAAGAAGTATAATTCTCGACACCTGAAAAGAAATGGTAATCATCCCTTACTCATTCAGGGATATTACCTAACTGGTCAAACTAATCCAATTGTCTTTTTATTGGACCAAATTTCACCCTTCGTACATTAGCAAATCGGCAGCTTTGTCTTTTAGTGCCGTGGGGATGTTTCAAGAAACACTAATTCAGTTTTCTTGTCGAAATTATGTCTAATAAAAAGAAAATTGAATAAGTTTTTATAATACTTTTCCCCTGCAAAAGCCAAAGCTATCGATTTTTCTACTGTGAAAGTTAGTCAAGTAACAATAAAATAAATTAGTATTTATAGTAAGACCCCCAGTAAAAAGGAAGCAGTCTGGTGCCCAATTCCATTTCCGTAGCCCTTGGGCGACACACAGTTGTGCAGGGCACTACAGCAGGGGGCTAGTCTGCTGGTAGTGCTGTGTGTTTGACCTTCCCACACTCTGTTCTCATATGTGCTGAGTGCTAAGTAGAGAAAGAAGTATTTTACCATTTTTAAAGTCTTTGGAATGACCTGGTCGGGGTTTGAACTCACGACCTCCCGGTTACAAAGCGAGTAATCTACCAACTGAGCTATTGCACCGGTTGCACAAATGAATGAATGAATGAAGATGGTGGGTAATTTTCCAACGGAGCGTTCCATCTCAATAACTTGAACAAATACAAGTGTCCAACAGAACCGAAAAATCGACCGGTGGCACGCTGGAACCACCGGGACTAAATGGCGAATTGATGATGACTGTCCGAGTCCATCTGCCCGTCTATCTGTCTTGGCCCGAGGTGTGGTTCATAAGCTCAGTAGAAAAGCCATTCATCAGCACTTCAGCTCAATACACGAATCCCTGGCTAAATTCACAAGTGTGAACAAGAGGTCAAACACAACTTCTCACGTATGTATGCAACCTTTGCTAGATGGAGACGGAAATGATCTTTCTTGTACCAAGCAATATACTTCTCCATAACAAATCTCCGATTCAACCTATGATTCGATTCAACCTTTGCTAAATGTACACGTGAGGATACAAAGTCAAACACGAGTTGTCACGTATGTGTGCAACCTTTGCTAAATGTACATGTGAGGACATAAAGTCAAACACACTCACGTATGGCGCTAAAACATAGTATTATGTGACTAGACAACTTCCCAGAGGGCTGCAGACACAAGCAGGCGAATTTGTTTCAACGGGTTTGATCTGTTTAAGGGTAAACGGGTACTTCTATGCGCTGAGCTAAGAGGGGATTACATACAGGAGAATATGCTAGGAGATGGCGGTAAACGCTGGTTCTGGATTGCATACGGGGGGATACAGTTGACGAGTCATAATTTTACAGTCTGTGAAAAGAAGATATTGCTTTAGATAGAGGGCAAAGTTTCGTCTGTATCTGTATCGGTATAGCCGGTATAACCGCCCTTCGGCGTAACACACCAGCTTTTGTATCTGTATAGCCGGTATAACCGCCCTTCGGCGTAACACACCAGCTTCTGTATCTGTATATATAGCCGGTATAACCGCCCTTCGACGTAACACACCAGCTTCTGTATCTGTATAGCGGGTATAACCGCCCTTCGGCGAAACACACCAGCTTCTGTATCTGTATTGCCGGTATAACCGCCTTTCGGCGTAACACATCAGCTGTGAGAGAGCCAAGGTGATAACTAATAGCGGCAACCAATGACTACACAATTTACTGTAATTGTCAACGAATTTCATGTCACATTTTCTGTGAATCTGTGTACATGCCAGTTGATTTAAATAAACTTGAACTTGAACTTGAGAACAACAACAAGGAAATCAGCCTCCCAGAGCGAGAACTCAACGTTGAAAGACATTCTGCTTGCTAGGCTGTCAAAATCTCTTTCCTAGTTGAAACTATTTCCTCTCCTCCGTGGTTGATATAGTGTTATACATTTGAACTAGAATGTGTTACTTGTACCATGCATCATGCAATCATGCTGCGTAAATGCCCTGAAGAATGATTGTTGGGGCCGTATGAATAGATGATGAATGCATCGTTAAATGCGATATCGATGCATTCCGCGTACTTGGAAATGAGTACACCCAGCCGGAAGTGAGCACTGTATACTAAAACGGATGCTACTGATGTGTATAATTCCTTCTTTCCTATCAAGCTGATTAATTCTTAATTTTGTAAACCTATTTTCGTGTGAAAAATTAGTACAGGTTGTAATGCTATACTGTTTTTAAATCTATGTCAGCTCTCGCACAGCATTAGTATCCGGACTACCTAGAGAGAACGCTGTCAGAGTTTTGCGCTGAGGAAAGAAATAACTTCACATTTAAATCTTTCTCCCTGATCATAGCAATCTCCCTCGGAAGACTGTTCCAAAGTTCAACCGTTATTGGTAGAGTTCTATTATGATTGACGGTGTGGGAGACCGGGATAACCAGAGTGTTTTTGTGCTGGGATTTTGACTGGCGTGTCACCCGCCGAACCTCTATATGTTTAGGGACAAGGGCATTTAGCAGGGCTGGTGCCTCCCTGTGGTACATACGGTTTGAGAGTTCTTGTGTTTAATACTGAATTCTGGATGTAGATTTTCCAAATTGCATTTAAAATGTTTTGCCAACGTTAACATGCAATTTTGCATGTAACCGAAGGAAGTATAATATCCATGTTAGAGCGTTGGACTCGAAACCAATAGGTCCCGGGTTCGATACTCACCGTGGCCCGCAGTTGTGCCCTTGGGAAAGGCACTTTACACGACTTTCCCACCAGTGCGATGGAGTGACGCTCACCGAGCCTCTTAGGCTAATCTGTCTAACTGTGTGACAAAAACAAACTACGGATTTGGTGCGCCAATGTGTTAACATCAGCACATTTGCCGTTATTTTTTTATTAAAATCTGAATTTGCCAGAAAAGGCGTGTTTACTGGTAACTTGCCCGACGTTCTGCCCTTGGAAAAGGCACTTTACACGACTTCCCCACCCCTGCGGGATTTGGTGCACCAATGTGTTAACATCAGCACATTTGCCGTAAACCTGAATTTGCCAGCAAAGGCTTGTTTTCTGGTAACTTGTTCCCCTAGAGGGAGTTCCTGCCAGCGTTTCGATCCCTTTTTTCCACCGTGTATAACCTGAATTTGCTTGCTTTCCGGTTACTAGTACTTGTTTTTCCCTCGAGGGACTTCCTGTCAGCCTTTCCGTTCCTCCGGCGCGGGACTGACTCCGCGGTGCTTCCGCAGTTCGGCCACGCCGGCGCTCATTAGTGTGCGGACCTGTCCTTGGTGCTGAATAACGAGCTGTGATTACAACTAACGAGCGTCTGGGGAGCGAGCGCGCCTCGCCGTGCAAAATGTCACACTGGTCCTTGGAGTACGTGTACGTGTGAACACACGGATGTGTCAATTGAGAGAACCTTTTAACTGGAATGGAATCAACATCCTGTCAGCTACAAGATCTATATTTGGCCATTGAACCATCGCAGAGTGGAACCAAGCGCAGCAGCGGCATTATCACTAGATAGCTTGTTACGCCGAAAGGCGTTTATACCAGATATACAGATGCGGAAGCTGCTAAGTTCGGCGAAAGGCTGCTATATCGGATATGCAGGTACAGAAGCTGGTGTGTTACGCCAAAGACTAGTGTATATACCAGCAGCACAGATACAGGTTACAGAAACAAGTGTACTACGCCAAATGGCGCACCGCGCCAGTGTTGCTTGGTAGAGAACATAGCTTGATAGCAATGGCTCCCGCTAGGATCCGTAAACACAAAGAACTGTCAAAGAATAATGTTGTTTACCCTTTTCTTGAAGTCATGTACGCACTGTCAAGCTATAACAATATATAAGTGTTTCTTTGCAGACGTTATACCGACACATTTCTCGGTAAGCCTCTTGGAGAAAAACATGTGCACGAGAAAAGACGTGGTTTAATATAACAAGGATGCACAAAAACAATTCCTCATGGAATAGCCATTGTTCCTATGAGGATGCAAGGAGACACTGTATCCTCTGTGTCGTTTTACTCTGAACTGACATGTTTACTGTCTGGATACAAGAATACATCAGTGTCTATTAAATGCACGCTTTGATTCAATATGCCAATAGGATTTCGTGGTGCGTGTCGCGTTGAGAGAAACGTGAGTTTGCTCCTTATGTAGGTTGACATAAGGATATGACAATGTATAAACCGCGCGCACCCACACACAGTATGTAATTTTGCTCTGACGAGAAACTACGTGTACACAGACATAATCTCAGGGAGTGAAATTGTCGATGTTTGTGCTTACATGATTACGTGGTTACATGATTAAAAGGCACGCAGTATCCAAATCTCATCTACAGAGCAATTAGCTTCGTTAATTGAGTATCGCAGACGATGGGCAAGACTCTAATCACATCTACTAACGCAGTCTTCTGGCGTAGCTTCGAATGGTCGAGTGGTTGGGTTAGCGAACCGAGTGGTTTCGTGTTCTATTCCTGGCATTCTTAGTAAGACGTCTTTGTGTCCTTAGGTAAAGGCACTTGCTACGATTTTATCACTCACCCAGGTGTAAAATCTGTACTTTACTTCGGTTGGTGAGGTAAAAGAGGGTGGAAGGAGAGGGATGGGCTGTGACATCCAATAACGTGCCCTTGACACAGTGGATAACAACCCACTGCCCCAACGTGACCTGAAGAAGACTATGGGACTATCTTAACATTTTACTTCTGATTCTGTGACAATGGCTACCTCTTTTTTTCATAGCGTTCTTAGATGTATAACCATGGTCATATGTTACTCCAAGGTGAACCCAAGCAAGAATTGAACCAGCACAGTCTACTAACACATGGGCCCGTTACGCCCTGGGCTCGTGTTTACATTTGAGGAGGGTGGCAGCTGAAGCACATGATACTTGTAGATATACCCATGTGTGCTAAACGCAAAAACTATCCGTCATAACATGAAGGTTTGTGTCGTGCCCTGCATGGCACTTTACACCTATTTCCTCACTCGACTCGGGTGAAAATGAGTATCTAGCTTGGGGGCGTCCTCTTAGGTTGATCGTAAAGCCGGAGGTCCCGTTTTTTTTATGAGAGTCACACGTCGAGCATAACATTTATCGGAAAGAGCAGGGGTTCAGCAAGGTGTGCGTGATTCAAACCTTTCAATCTTGTCTTCGGGTTGACATATTGAAAATGTGATAGTCCCCTGTTATGTTAATCCTTCCACAAATATGGTAAATCTCAATTTAAAGCTGCATTTTACACGACTTTCCTCACTTCGCTCAGGTGAAAATAAGTATTGTCCCCTGTGTGATTACATGTTGGAATATAAATTAAGAAAAAAAAGAAAAGACAACTCACACATGGTTTCCCCCAGCAGCCAGGGGAAGTGGACCCATAGGAGTGACCATCGCACATGGTAGAAAAAAAGGCAACTCACACATTTTCCCCCCAGCAGTCAGGGGAAGTGGGCCCAGAGCTAGTGGTCTCTCCTCTGGACAACGAATAATGTCTTGCCACCCTAGCATCTGTGATTCACTATCGTAGGATCTTTATGTAGATTAAACAAAAACAGCACGCAAACATAGGAAAGCCTACTCACACATCGTTTCCCCCAGGAGTCAGGGGAAGTGGGCCCAGAGCTAGTGGTCTCTCCTCTGGACAACGAATAATGTCTTGCCACCCTAGCATCTGTGATTCACTATCGTAGGATCTTTATGTAGATTAAACAAAAACAGCACGCAAACATAGGAAAGCCTACTCACACATCGTTTCCCCCAGGAGTCAGGGGAAGTGGGCCCAGAGCTAGTGGTCTCTCCTCTGGACAACGAATAATGTCTTGCCACCCTAGCATCTGTGATTCATCATCGTAGGATCTTTATGTAGATTAAAAAAAAGGCACGCAAATATAGGAAACACTACTCACACATGGTTTCCCCCAGCAGCCAGGGGAAGTGGACCCACAGCTCCACCACGTACACCGGCAGGCAGAAGAGCAGAAGGAGCAGGTCGGCCACGCTCAGGTTCAGCAGGAAGAAGTTGGTTGGCGTGCGGAGCTCCCTGTTCCCCCACACCGCCAGTCCCACCGACAGGTTCCCCAGGATCCCCACCAGGAAGATCACGCCAGACCAGACGCTGACGAGGACCAGGGTGACCGGGGAAAGGGGCTCCATCTCTCCCATGTCGCCCATCCAAAACGTGTGGTTGAAATTCAGCAAACCTTCCGACGCGTTCAACGCGTCTAGAGAACGGTTCTCTGCAACGTCGAACTCAGCCATCGCTGCTAAGACAGGAAAAAGTGATCTCGGCCCAGTTTCAGCTCACAGAAGAGCTAATCTCCCACTGGTGGTAACGAAGAAGGCAGACGCTATGTACAATGAGAGAATCCCCTAGCTCTTGTCGATAAGCACAATGAACAGTGGAAAACTGCCGCTGCTGCTATTGCTGCTGTTTAGTAACAAATGCTACGCGGCGAACCGAAGCGACCAGAACAACCTGCTCACGTCGCGCCGTCAGGAGAAGAAAGAATAAGGAGACCGACGTGCGGTGATGACTACGTCATAAAATGTATGCCCGCTACCACCTCCACTCCCCCTCCCAGACCGCCAAACGTGACGCCCACTCCGCCTATAGAAAGTCGCCTGCGGTTTCCGTCTGATTGAGTTCGGGCACTGATGGTGCTGATAGAATTTGCTTCCAGGCAGTTGATGCGATAAAACGACGTTAGTCGCCCGCTGATTATGTTTTTTAAGGTCTCTTAGCAACGTTCAGTGACGATTATTGCTTAAGAAAAGCTTCGCGCCTTTAATAGCCTTCTAGGAAAAGTCACTGACTCTTCTACACTTATGTGAACCCAAGACTCACAAAAAAACTCGCCTTCAGTCCTGATTTTAGTTTAATATCACAGTTATCAACCAAGAATTAAGGTATTCAAAAACTCGTATTTCCCCAGAACTATCGTAGACTGGAACTCGTTGCCACCAAGCACAGTTGGAGCATCATCACCGGAAAGCTTTAAACATCACCTGCAATTAAATGTGCAAAGATTGAGTGTAACAAGTCGTCCGGTGTGATATAGCGAGCTGCCGCCGCGCCGCGTGCATGCGAAGCTGGTGTGTTAAGCCGAAGGGCGGTTATACCGGCTATATTGATACAGATACAGATTTTTAGTTAATCATACATACATAGCTAAAAATTCGTAAAGCCTATGGAGACAGCTGTCTACGGCCGCCATGCTTCTACCTTGAAGCCCGCGGACGATTGATTGATTGATTGATCTACTCCAACTTGTTATGCTCCATACATTGTAGAGACTTATTATGTCAAGCTACATTGCTGCAAGGTTTAATTTTCTTACACTGCATCTTGTCATGTATTGCCTTGTAGTGTATATTGTACTGTATAATTTATTCCGTTTATTACAGGATGTCTATATTATCTTACATTTTTCTATTCATCAAAACATAAAGACATGACAAGGGCAGTGTGACGCTGCACTCAAGTTAACAACTTATATTAACAGCGCCACACAACAAAAAAGGTACAATTAACATTTAAATATACAAAGTTGACATATCTGTGCGCCGTAGTCCCACCACCCCAAGACATTAACATGTTAAATTAAATGCTAACAGAGCTATTTGAAAGATAAGATTACATGGTAACCTCCTATATCTCATTGGCGGAAGAACATATCTTACAATATTATCTTACATTCTAGTTGACCTTTTCGTTTAGTATTAGGTCTGTGCTTTTTTTGGTCAGCCATAAGCAGCTAAGTCTATCTGTGATGACCAAAGTAATGACATATTACCGAGAGATTGATTACTTTCCTTCTGCTAAGATGATTACTCACTACGTTAATTTTATGATTTCCACAATCATTTAATAATCGTGGAAATTATCATTTATTATCTGATATTTTGGTTCATATCTCATCAAATTCCATCTTCTTTATCTACAGTATAAATTGTTTTTGATTTCTATTATATATTATTTTTTCTGACCTCTTTCACCCCGCTTTTTTATTTGCGTTACAAATTTTTGTTAATCAGATAGATATTTGGTTGTATAACCTGTTGTATAATTGACTTATATTGTTTTAATTATTAATGTGTTTTTCAGTTCAGTTTATGTTAGTTTTCTGTCAATTCTAATATCTGTACTACTTTATCATATTCCGTTGTAATATTTTGTATTACACTGTTTTAAATGGACCCCAGGAAGACTAGTGGATGCATTCACTAATGGAGATCGAAATAAACCAAACCAAACCAAAGATAAAGTACAAATACAAGACACGCCAAAAAGCAGTTACTACTAAGCAACTGGATATGATTTTGGAAATGGTCAGACGTTTCAGCTAGTATCTACTAGCTTTCGTCAGTGACTGAGAGACCAGAGGAGAAATGCAGATTTATAAGCACAAACTATTGATCCAAGGCCAAAGGACATACAACACTTAAGCTCCTGTTCTGCACAATAGAAGCTTTTTACTAATTTGCATCATCTTGTCTTGACTAGCTTTTCTTTCTTTTTGGACCTCCCCAAAATTTGCGTATCAATCAATTGTGTGTGCTTATGAACCTGTTTTCCCCTCTGGTCTCTCAGTCACTGACGAAAGGTAGTGGATACTAGCTGAAACGTCTGACCGTTTCCCAAATCATATCCAGTTGCTTGAGTAACTGCTTTTTGGCGTATCTTATTACTTGGATGTCTAACCTTCACCGACGTACCTTGGATAAATACAAGACCTTTCGTCATGGCATCGTAGGTGAAGGTTGTTTTTGAAGGCGAAGGTCATGTATACCTTACATTACTAGTATAAAGCTCCTTGCTTCAGAACTCCCACACTAAGATCATCATTTGCCACGTGGCTTAACGTAAAGTGGTTCTATACTTTGAAGGTTATTTCAAGGCGTTTAACACTTATGGATGCTTTCACCTCTCCTTTGCTTGCCTAGTGACGGTACTCAGTGGACAGGATACACGGCTCAAGATATTACATGATTACACAACATTGTAGTCAACGCACGTTTTGTATATATACACAGTGACACACACACACATACACACACACACACACACACACACACACACACACACACACACACATATATATATATAATAAAACTATCTAATAAAAATTATCTAATAAAACTTCACGTCAGAAATCTAATAAATATGAATATCTATAATATAATGTCTAATAAAACTTCACGTCAGAAATCGGAAAAAATCCGATCAGCTTACTCGCAATTCGCTCCAATGTTACTGACAAAAAAGACAGGCATATCTGAATCGGCCACCCGGTAGCCCTTAGGCGTAAGGCACCAGCTTTGTACCCGCATATTGAAGTTCATAAAGGAACTGATCATCTAATTCTTGTCGATGAGAACAAAGGACACTAAACCGCAGTATTAAGTAACTAGCTGACAGCTTTTCCACGCTTTTAGCCAACATGAAAAATTGGCTTTCGAAGTGAACCAAACGCGACTTAACCGCCTTAATGACATTGTTGTTCTACTGCACATTTACACAATTGACTTGGCAATTCGCTGCAAGAAAAACGCCTTGGCTTTTAGAAAATCTCATCTTCCATTTTCTGATGGGGGATAAAAACGTAGCCTCCTTCGCAGCCGTGTTGGGCGTCGGCGTTATTTTTTCTCTGAGCGACGCGAGTAATATGCGG
>NW_017803943.1:252393-266798 GCF_001625305.1 Branchiostoma belcheri | reverse complement strand
GCCACGTGCTTGCACCACCAAGTCTTCCAAAGTCAAAGTAGATATAAGAGAACAACAATTAGGTTTGGTATACCATGCTCTGTGTGTTCAGTCATCTGTTAAAACTTCGAATTCCTGACTGCTTAATTAGATTTTTTCAAAATGACAACTTTTTTCTTCGCACGCTCGCATCAGTTTTTGCCCAATTGATGTCATCCATATAATCAAATCAGTATGGCCTTAGGTGCCACCGTTGGAATCTAGCCTCCTTCGCAGTGTTGTTGGGCGTCGGCGTTATTTTTTCTCTGAGCGACGCGAGTAATATGCGGCCACGAGGGACGATTTGCTGCCGAGGGAGTTTTTGCCACGGAGAGAAGGTTTCGCGCTCCGTGGCAAAAACTCCCTCGGCAGCAAATCGTCCCTCGCGGCCGCATATTACTCGCGTCGCTCAGAGAAAAAATAACGTAGTGCCTTAAATTACGTTTTTACCTAGCTAAGTCGACGACGCATCTCTTAAATGTTTTTAAATTGTGGAGATTTGAAATCAAGACCGGCACTGACTGTGAAAAATAAGGCTTGAATGAAATTTTACAATGTTAACGTATTAATACTGGTCTTTTTCTTTGATTATGAATTGTACGTCTGTAATAGAATCAGCAATTCAGCCATGTGGCTGCCAGTGATTTTAAATTTGAATAAAACCATTCATTCATTCATTCAAATCGTCCCTCGCGGCCGCATATCACTCGCGTCGCTCAGAGAAAAAATAACGCCGACGCCCAACAAGACTGCGAAGGAGGCTAATAAAAACGTGTGTTGAATGTACATGAACAGTGTAGGGGGACATTTTTCTGGCTGTGTCTGGGGTCTATTACGTGCACTTGCATCAATTACTAATTGTAATTGACATAACACCTGCATTTATGGTAATAAGACTTAATTTGGTTTGCGTTGCTCACTCACTTACTTTCGAATCAGATCTAAAGAGGTTGCATTTGCGTCATACCTCTCGTTTCATGCATTTCGTTTATATTCCACGCATATGCATGGTGAAGATGTTCTAGAGATTGGATATAATTATGCTTGATGTGCATGAGGCCTCTGCATTATTGTGTAAGTAATCTGTATCACTAAAGTGTATAGCGTAGTCCACATGCATCATTTTAATGCATTAAATGCAATCGTTATTGTATTTTTAAAGTGTGTTAAATTTTAATGTAAGCTAGATATGTAACAAGTAGGTTTTATCAATTGTAAAGAATTTTTAACAAATAGCTAATCTATAAGCGCATTTTGTGTTGTATTTTAAAGCCTTTCCAATTCAGCCAAATATGGCTGCTTACAGGCTTTTATGTGTAATTTGTGTAAGGCACAAATAAACCAGTCTCTCTCTCTCTCATATGAGTTACGTTGTATTATGTATTTAAGGTATAGGATTTTCTTCTTACACAACCAGTAAGGTTCTCACCTGCTTACGTTTCGATGTCTATCAGACACCTTCCTCCAACCTTCCTGGTTGTGTAAGAAGAAAATCCTATACCCTAAGTATCTTCCAACCTGATGAAATTATTTACGGTGTATTATGTATTGTTAATTTTATATGCCAGTATTATATATGAGTTTTGTTATCTCCTGTTGTATCATAAGTCCATGAAGCTTAAGTGGTTATTATGTACAAAGTACATCAGTATGTAATCATGAAGGTCCATCTGTGTTGGTACTTACACGTTTAAAGTTAAAACTTTTGATCCAACACAACAAAGTTCTCTGACCTAAAATGACTGGTCGAAAGCTCTAGGTGAGAGAACTTTGTTGTGTTGGATCAAAAGTTTTAACTTTAAACACATCAATATGTATGTATGTATCTATATAGGTATAGAAAGTACCTTCTAGTTCTTTTTGGTTCACTGGTAAAGTACCTAGCGTAACACACCAGATAGATTGTACAGATAGAACACTAAAGTGTAACTAAAATGGACTCCTGCACATCTTGATAAGTGTCGCGACGCGTGCTTCTAAACGTTGTCCTCAAATGGCCTTACGTAACTTTCGAGACGAGTAAGGAAATGGATTTTGAAGTTTCTTTGCCAAGGACGTTGCATTGAGACCACATTGAGGGATTCGAACCCAGGACCTCTAGACCCTACGTTTACAACCCCATCCACAACAACACCTTACCGCACTCTTTTATGGTTTTTCGTCATCGTTACGTTCCAGCATTGATAGAACAGTTCCTTTGCCAAGAACGCTTCTTTAAGACCGCATTGAGGGAATCGAACACAGGACCTCTAGACAACCCCATCCACAAAAACACTTTACCGCACTCTTTTATGATGTTTCATCATCGTTATGTTCCAGCATTGATAGAACAGTTCCTTTGCCAAGAACGCTGCTTTAAGACCGCATTGAGGGAATCGAACACAGGACCCCTAGACAACCCCATCCACAAAAACACTTTACCGCACTCTTTTATGATGTTTCATCATCGTTACGTTCAAGCATTGATAGAACAGTTCCTTTGCCAAGAACGCTGCATTGAGACCACATGGAGGGATTCGAACCCAGGACCTCTAGACCCTAAGCTTACAACCCCATCCACAACAACACCTTACCGCACTCTTTTATGATGTTTCATCATCGTTACGTTCCAGCTTTGACCCACGCAAAGTGCTTTGGCACGACAGTGAAATCAGACTGTATTCATTTGGCATTTGCGTCAACTGGGGAGTTTTTTTACTTGTTAACCATTGGAAATGGCTGTGATACTTTGACCTCAGGTACAGATACATCTGGGAAGGTTTCCAGCGCCATTCATTTATTCGGAACGAAAGCGATCGCTATTGCGGACCTCGAGACTGCAAATTGTCAGAAACGTTGATACCTTGACCTCCTCGCATGTTGAGACTGATGTAGTCAGATGCCGGATAACTTTATACATTATTTGGGAATCAGGTCACACAGGCGTCCTGCGATACCTTCACCTTCTGGGTCTCACATTAAGCGACTAAAGAAGCGTGGTGTAGTTTGCTGCCAGATAACTTCTTACTTAAAGTCTTTGAGAAAGCAGCCAGAAATGCGTTCTGCATTTCTAAGTATGTTTTGCAGTTTCATCGCCGAGATTCTGATTGCAGCGTATTCCAGTTTACAACTTGTTACGGAAGGAAAGAACGGTGGCGGCACAACGGGAGAAACTGAAGCAGGAGACAGACCCACATCACGTACTCTACCAACATGCTCCTGCACCAAAAAGACTCAAATCCAGACACAGCTTCCTGCACTCAGTTGAGTCACTCAGTGGCAGCGCAGAGTCACGGAGGATGGCCATGTGGTCCCACCATCTCCAAGAAGCTCCACATAAGTTAACCTTCACCCCGAAGGAATCCCTCCCTCCAGGAGCGGAGGAGGCATGGCCAACTTGGGCATGTCTCAACAGGTTAAGAACAGGCACAGGAAGGTGCAGGACACTAATGCAGAAGTGGGGCCTTGTCCCAGACGGACAAACTGCATGTGACTGTGGGCAGGAGCAGACTATGAGACACCTCCTTGTCTGCCCCCTCCTGCCCGAACCCTGCTCGAAGGAGGACCTGGAAGCCCTGACCCCCAGTGGAAGGGCATGTGCGGAGTACTGGAGGGGAAGAGTGTAGCAGTGAATGGTGACCCGAGGAGAAGACGGAAGGAACTTGCGTTACATAGTTTTACGCTTAAAGGCCTCATCAACACATTTTGCTCATATCAATCCTCTTCAGGTTTCTTAAAAGGGAACAGCTTTAGGAATCAAGTCATGTTTGTGTGGTCGTCTTTATGCAGTACTTTGTGAAGCTCTAGGTGAGAGAGCGCCGTCTGTCATCCCGGTTGCCATGACAACCAGTGGCGGGGGCAGCCTCCGCCCATATATGGAACAGTATCAGGAACAGTATATATGGAAAATTTCATGCTGACAGTTTCTTCCCCAGAACCACTTCACTGTGGAACAAGCTTCCCCGTGAATGTTTCACCGCTAATTACAACCTCCAACGGTTTAAATCAAGGGTGAACAAATATCTGACCACGCAGTCATCACTGTAACCCAAAACATGTAAGTGGCTCTCACGAGCCTTGTTTTGAGGTGAATCTAAAGTAAATAAATAAAAAAAGTACTCTTGTACTTGTCGTCCTTTGCTCTCTTCTCTCTCTTGAACTGTGCAAGCTGACTTGTAGCACATCGCTTTGATCATCTGACAACCAAGCCTATACTACATAAAATGTTCCACACATCAAGGGCTTCTTTTTTTAAGTTTAATTGGGCAGATCAAGGACTAGTTCTAAGTACGTCGTATTTTGGTTTCTTAAAGTCAACAAGGAATTATGTAAGGGTTACATACTTTTAAGATCACATAAAATTCTAGATACATTAAAGGCTTCTTTTAAAAGCTCAATCAATGAGATCCTGGACTAGGTCTAAGCAAGGAGGTTGAATACAAGAGCCTTTTGATTTTAAACCTCCTTGGTCTACTCACTCTCACTCACTCACTCACTGGGCCGAGCTTCCCTCGGTTCCCATGGCTGCTCTCCATCTCTTCCTATCCTCCATTTCTACCATCAGGTTTTTCCTGTCAAGCTGGGTGTCGTCCATTAATTGGTTAACATAGTTTCTTGCTGGACGACCTCGACCTCTCCTTGGCCTTAGTACATCATATTTTCTCAAAAGTTTAGCGTTTAGGCGTTACACAATCGTTTGCTTACTTTGAAAGCTTCACAAACATGTTTTGTTTACATCAATCGTAGTCACGTTCTTTAAAAGCGGACAATTCCAGGAACCAAGTCACATATACACGTTACATATTCTGCGTAATATATATAGTAGAGGGTATTCATTCCTCAAGCTAACCGACCTCTTGCACACACAGTCGTCCCTCAGACATCTGGAGCCGCATAGTTCCCGTTTAGAACTTTCATTCAGCCTGTCACACTTGTCTTACTGAGGGACGACTGCGTGTGTGAGATGTCGGTTAGCTTGAGGAATGAATCCCCTCTGCTATATATTCTGTGTAATATGTTACATACGCAACTTCCCCCTCAGCATATGCCAGCTGCAGATTTCCCCGAAATCCCTTCATAAAGATCACACAGCCCCAAGGCCCATTTTCCGCCGTGGCTAATTGCGCAGAGACCGGGGGTTAACTCCAGCAGGAACCGCCGTGTTTCATCGCGATGACCCGTGAGAAACAGCAGAGCAGCGTTCCGGCACTGATATCAACATTCATGAGGGGGGTCAAAGGCATGGCGTGTCTCCACCTCCTTCTGGGGCGCGCAGAACGATAAAAACAATCTTTGAAGTCGGTCCTACTTTTAAATTGAAGGCTATCCCCAGTATTACTGGTGGTTAATGATTATCCAATGGATACTGAATAGCGTTAGATGCTATCATAAGGTATTTGCAGTGATTTTGAAGAACTTGGTGGGTGCAGTGACAGTTAAAAAGGTTGCTATTTTCATCGTAAGATGTTAAAGTTATCGTAAGGTTCTGCTTTTAAAATGAAGACTATCCCCAGTCTTACCGGTGGTTAATGATAATCTAATGGATACTGAAGAGCGTTAGATGCTATCACAAGGTTTTTGCCGTGATTTTGAAGAACATCGGCATAGGGGAAGTTTAAAAGGTTTCTATTTTCATGGTAAGATGTTAATGTTATCGTAAGGTTCTGCTTTTAAACTGAAGACTATCACCATGTCTTAACATTGATTATGGATGCTGAATAGCGCTAGATGTTATCACAATGTATTTGCAGTGATCTTGAAGAAAGTTGGGGGTGCAGTTAAAGTTACAAAGGTTTCTATTTTCATCGTAAATTGAAAGTTGCCGCAAGGTTGAGAACATATAGCAGGAATAAAATCTCATTTTTTAGAAATTACTTCAGGGTATGGAATGTTTTGGGTGGCTGAATTGAGGGTGTGTGTCTCTGTCTGTATTAATTGCTTCAGTTGCATGGTGGGTGGGAGGTGATTTTTACAGATTGATAGGAAGGTCATGGCCTCCATACCAACAACTGGTGGTTTGGGGGTCTTCAGGGTCTTTGCGAGCTTTTAATTGCTATTTTCTGATTGCATATAGACAACATAGCCTGGTTGAATTACCCCCGTTTTTTTTTTAACTGGGCTGATCAGAAAACAGCCGACGATCACCAAACCCCTGTTCTATAAGCCTGCTACGGGGGCTATGAAGGTCAAGCCAGGAAGTGAGCACACGCTGGGTGGAAGTAATTGGGCAGTACATGGAGGAATTCAGGAGGTGATGTTTTATCCGATTAAATTACGTTATCAAATACCCTCCCCAGTTCCAATACATTCCCGGAAACCCAAATTACGTCCCGGAGGGCCGTGAACTTGAAGGTCACGAAAACAGATCCAAGAAATTCCAGGAACTATGAAATCTCCTATTTCCTGTTATAAAAAAAGCATTAAAAACATATCAAGGGCATGACATATGCGAAGTCTTGTCATACTGACGTTTCTGGTATTGGTAATTCAAAAACTCGTACCTATCCGTCATCTACATCGTTTTGTGTACCCTAATCCTACAGCGAACTGATTTGTAGTACATCGTATATCATATCATAGAATTCACCATTCCTGTGTGGGCGTATCTAATTTGGATAAACTGGACAGGCGGACTGGAAATTGGTAGATGGATGGCCAAACTTACCGATATTTATCACTAACATATAGGCATCATTATTTTCAATGGCAACTGCCTGGCTGGATGTATGGTTCCCGAACTGCTGCATTATTTCAGAGTAATGTCACGAAGGTCTGCTTCGTTCTTTCGTGGTCCCAAAATAGCGCGCAGAAAATGAATTCGAAGTCACGATGCAGTGGCGTGGGGCCTCCGCAATCATTATCCTGGTTCTTAGTATTCCAGTAATTAAAGTTTATTGTAAAAACTCTGACAAGAAGACAAGAGGAGTGAGAATTGGGAGAAAAATTGCTTCTATATCTGACCACCCAGTCAAAATGCGTGCTCCAATGATATACGGTAACAAGGTACAGGTCTTGAACCCAGACTCGGTTTGTATGTTGATCCGCACGTTCAGCACATTTTTCTCAATACGAGACTGCCAGTTGCCTGGGTGCCAGACGCTGGCGTTCATAAACGATAGATTTTTTGTGGGGAGAAGCCCTAATGTCCGCTACAAGAGTATCCGCCGCCCAAACCCAGGCTGCCCAAGACCCTTTATGAGGGCCTGCAAGGGGGGGTCCCGACAACGCTCTACCCTGAATTCGGAAACCTCTCGATTACGCTTTACGATAAATTCCAAGTGGCTACAACGCATTACGTAGAATTAAAACGGCGAACTACGCTCTACGCAAAATACGAGGAGCTGTCCGTCTACGCTCTACGTAGAATTAAAACGGCCGATTACGCTCTACGGAAAAGGGCTTGCGGGTTCCCTTTATCTTTCACGTCAGCGAAGAGATAATTAGAGCCGTGGTTCGCGGGGCGTGTGGCTTCTCTGGCCGAAGGGATCATCACTTATTCGCGGCGGGGTCTGGCAACCAGGCTAGACTGCCAACGCAAGAAAAAATTAGCATGAACAGTCCAGTCATGTGGAAGATTCAAGTTCAACTTTCCGGGAATGGGTTGTCCCTAATCCCTAAGCAGATTCTAACGAGGCAACTGGCAAATTCGTAACTGCCGACCAGGAGTTAAGTCCATAGGATTTCGCACTTCCTTGCCTATCGGTAAAGCATTACGTTTCTGCCACGAACTTGAAGATCTGCTTGGAGATTGGATTTTCGCCAAAGGCCGTCCCATTACTTCGGCGTTTGCAAGCAGCTCTCAGAGGCTGAGTGTTATTCAAGAGTTCGCGACCTTACTGCCTTTTCTTTATTGGGTTCACGTCGGGTGACTATCCATATGCATGTTGCAACTACTGAATATCCTTTTTTTCATGTAAGGCCATGTTGATTTGATTATATGGATGACATCCTCTGGGAACCCCAAAACTGATGCGCGCGTGCGAATAAAAAAAAAGTTTTGCAAAAAAAAAAAGTTGCTTTCACTATGAAATCTACGTGGTCATGAGGGTTGAACAAATGGCACAGAATATGTTATGGAGAATAATCTACTCTTCGAATTCATTTCTTTACATTTTTGTCTTTTTTCCTTTGATTTTGGCATTCTACGACATTGGTATCGTTTCTAAATGTTTTCCTTGCAACTTATGGTATATTTTTGCTCATTTAGCAACTGTTTTGCACGATTTATAGTATGGTTGAAAACTTTTTTTTTTTGGAAACGGCCGAAAATTCATGCGCGCGCGGATGTCATCCATATAATCAAATCAACATGGCCTAACGTGAGTTATCACTTGATCTTTTTTTTAAATTCATTTTTTTATTTACTTCAGATTCACCTCAAAACAAGGCTCGTGAGAGCCACTTACATGTTTTGGGTTACAGTGATGACTGCGTGGTCAGATATTTGTTCACCCTTGATTTAAACCGTTGGAGGTTGTAATTAGCGGCGAAAAATTCACGGGGAAGCTTGTTCCACAGTGAAGTGGTTCTGGGGAAGAAACTCTCTTGACTGATGGACTATTGAGGGAGAAAGGGTGATTTTCTGCTGTTAAGCAAACATTCACATAGACATAGAACCTCCCTAATTGAACATAAGCGTTAAATGACCAATACATAAAGTAATATCTATAAATAAGCCTTATATAAGGTACCGCACTTACCCCGATGCCTCTCCAGCTTGCTGAATATTCTTTGTGCGTTTCTTTTTCCTTACTTGAGCAGTGCTCAGTGAATAATTTTGAATGTCTGACAGCAAGATTGTTTGATTCATTAAATACTAGCAAAATGCTTAATGGATAACTGCTAGTTATGTCGATGAAGGTTAGACATCCAGGTAATACGATACGCCAAAAAAACAGTTACTCAAGCAACTGGATATGATTTTGGAAAAAGGTTAGACATCCAGGTAATACGATACGCCAAAAAGCAGTTTCTCAAGCAACTGGATATGATTTTGGAAAATCATATTCAGTTGCTTTGGAAAATCATATCCAGTTGGATTTTCCAAAATCATATCCAGTTGCTTGAGTAACTGCTTTTTGGCGTAACTGCTAGTTAACTTAAGGTAAAACAGACGATCAAATATCTATAGTATACCGTATTAGTATATGGATTTGACTACCCAATGATTTTTAAAGATGATGTACCATTTACACTAATGGACATGGAGAGTGAATAATCCCCAGAGGCACTTTATGTAACAACTTGTTGTCACTTCAGTCAAATAGCATTTAAGAAATTCCGCATTTCAAACGCTTTACGTCCTTCAGTTTGACACATGTAGCGAGAAATGCCAAATGTAAGATCGTTCCAAGCTCTGAGAAATGTTTCTGCTCAATGGTTTAGTCACTTCGATGAGCGCCTCTCCATGATGAAAGCATGTGTACAAAGCGCCCAGCGTACCATGAAGACGTGCTTATGAGTCTCTGTCGGCACCAAGAAAATCAACCCGGGGTTCAAGTCTAACTGAAAAATCGGCACGAAAGTTCAACAGTGTTCGGTGGTAATACTTGGCAAATTGTATATTCAACCCTGTTCTGAACAAAAAGATTGGACTTAATCAAATTGCCTTAAAGAAGACCAGAGCACAAAACTTTAACATTTCTGAGTCCTCACTGTCTTGTTCTGTCGGCACAATGAAAATCAACTCGGGGTTCAAATCTACCTGAAAAATCGGCACGAAAGTTCAACAGTGTTCGGTGGTGATACTTGGCGTTATATTTAACGTTGTTCCAAAACTAAAATATTGGAGTAATTGGACGTATCAAATTACACTAAAGAAGACCAGAGCACAGAACTTTCTGAGTCCTCACTATCTTATTCTGTTGGCACGAAAAAAAATCAACTTGAGATTCGAAAAATTCAACGTGAGACTCGAAAAATAGGCACTAACGTTCAACAGTGTTCAGTGGTGATACATGGCATTATTTAACTTGGTTCCAAAAAAAAAAGCTTAATTTAACCAAATTACCCTAAAGAAGACCAGAGCACAGGACCCTAAAATTTCTGAGTCCTCACTGTCTTGTTCTGTCGGCATAAAGAAATCAATCTGAGATTCAAATCTACCTGAAAAATCGAAATTTTATGTGTTGATGCATGAAATTATATCTAGGAAATTGGCTCTAAAACAAAAAAATCTTCACTTAAAGAAATTAAGACCAGAACACAGAACTGGTCGAATACTTCTGAGTCCTCAGTTGTTTTTTTTTTTTTTTTAAACTTTTCCATAACACTGTCTGAAAACCGATGATCCAGAGTGTTACCTCGAGGTTACTCCGAGCCCACTCCGCAGCACCCATACGTCATCGCCTGACCTCTTAACCTCCTAATGGTGTTGATGGTAGGGGGTTCTTACCACGACAAAAACAACCACCTATTTCGTAACCATGATCATACATCCTAAACCCGGGCTTCCAAGTTCAATAAAAGACGCCTAGAGATACTACTTTATTGTTCTACAAAACACTGTGTGAAAATTGACCATTAATCCCAAACTATAAGCTTTCAAGTTAAATCAAAAGCATCTTAAGATGCTCTTTTACTGTTGTATTTTATCATTCTTGGGCTTGACGAAAGTTGTAAAAATTGACGATGAATCCTAAGCTAGACTTTAAGTTACATTAAAGTATCTTGAGATGCTATTTTACGTTTCTATTCATCATTCTCAGTGCTTGAACAAGTTCTTCATAACACTGTGTGAAAATTGACAGTAAATCCCAAACCAGGCTTTAAAGTAAGTTAAATAAAAGCATCTTGAGATGCTATTTTACTGTTCTATTTTATCGTTTTTGTGCCAAAACAAATTCTCCATAAAACTGTGTGAAAATTGACAATGAATCCTAAACTGGGCGTTCAAGTTAAAATAAAAGCATCTGACTGCTAAACAAAATATTATTATTATACTATTTTATCATTCTGCTTCTTGGAACTCCACAGTTCTAAATAACACTGTCTCAAAATTGACCATTAATCCCAAACTAGGCTTTCCAGGGATATCAAAAGCATCTTGAGATTATACAGTTCTATCTTATCATTCTTCTGCTTGAAGATTGTCCATAACAACGACAAAAAATCC
The DNA here is from genome assembly GCF_001625305.1 of Branchiostoma belcheri. Classification (NCBI taxonomy): domain Eukaryota; kingdom Metazoa; phylum Chordata; class Leptocardii; order Amphioxiformes; family Branchiostomatidae; genus Branchiostoma; species Branchiostoma belcheri. Next base: position 255,688 of record NW_017803943.1, on the reverse strand, counting down.
TAAACTAGGCTTTCAAGTTGAATTCATAGCATAAGACTGCATTCTGATTCTTGGAACTTCACAGTTATCCATAACAAAGTATCCCAAAATAGGCTTCAAAGTTGAATTAATGACATTTTTTAGATTCTACTACACAACTATTTTATTGCCCTATCTTGTTATTCTTGTATTTAATTTTTATTGTTGTGAGGATATGGACCATGTGTACCAATAACAGAAGAATAAAATAAAACTTCACGGCTGTACTGTTGCCTTGCAGCTAGTAATCTGACATATGAAGTGTCGATATTTGAGCAGTAGTGTTAACGCAGGGAAGACATTGATAAAGAACATACAGGTGGTGGTGACGCAGAGCGATAAATTGGAACATAATCACAAGATTCCATCTAAGGGAGGTTGACAAAAATGATTTATTTGTCGGCGTGCGTCGTTAATTATGAGGTATACACTTCATTATGAATTCTATAATTCAGTCGAAACGACGCGAGAGGCATTTAATGAGTTATTATCTTGAGGGTCAGGGACGCGCCGTGATATATATTATGCATACGTGACAAAACTTCATTTAGTTGAAGACTCATGATGCGGAGGGGGGGGGGTGTAACGGGTGGTCGCTTGGTTTGTGAATTTTGTTTGTGGTGTGAGATATGAATTAAGATACCCTGCTCCTCGAGCCTCAATGGGCAGGGGCGCTACTCCCTATCCTCCACCCTACAGCTGTAGTTTGAGAAACTGTAGGTTGTTGAGGGCATTTTTGAATGCATGTAGGGTTTTAGCTTATAATTATGTTTACCGAAGGAAATATATGGCCGTTTTTTTGTCCTGATCCCCACCAACCGTCGGTGGCCGCGGAGCTTCTCTGGCTTAAATGGATACTGCCTGGCCAATTTGATACTGTCTTTTTGCCACCGAAAGGGATCTGCTTGGAGATTAAGATTCTGGGACCTTCAACTTGTTCAAGCTTCAGTTCACCCCATTTCCTGTGTGTGACCTTCTGACCTGCCGTTCTGCCTATCAACCTTTCCCCACCCACGTGCTATCAACTTACTCTGTTCGGACAAACATACACACACAAACTCACAGACAGAAAAAGGCATCCGCACCCGGAAGTAATGAAATAGACGGCAACGCATCGAAGGTGTTTTTCCAGATACATCCGGTGGATCGTGAAAAATGCCATCACCGGAGATACATGTGAGAGGTACTTAGGAAGTTATGACCGTCCTGTGAGTAATATTCGCCATCTTCCGGTATCTCCTGCCAACGCAAAGCTTTATCGTACACACATGAGTGCGTGGTGTGCGTATCTGTATCTGTAAAGCCGGTAAAACCGCCCTGCGGCGTAAAACACCAGCTTCGCAGGCACGCGGCGCGGCGGCAGCTGGCTACATTACACCGATCGACTTCGGCGTAACACACCAGCTTCTGTATCTGTATAGCCGGGATAACTGCCCTTCGGCGTAACACACCAGCTTCTGTATCTGTATAGCCGGTATAACCGCCCTTCGGCGTAACACACCAGCTTCTGTATCTGTATAGTTCTAGAAAGAATAAAATTTTGAACACCTCAGTCCTTCCGTTTAGTACGTTATTACCGACTTGTGAGTGATATTCGCAAAGCTTTATCTTTAAACTAAAGACTCCAGGGCATCAGTCAGGACCTGGCTGACAGCCAACATACATGAGTACGTGTGAATATGGTGTCGGTGGAGGCGGCAAACTGGCTACACTTTCCGATTTGCAATTATTATTTTTTTAACAATTAAGCTGAAGGATACACGTTAATGAAGGTTAGACACCTTATTTTGTAAACAATTAAGCTTAAGGTTATACGTTGATGAAGGTTAGACATCCAGGTAATGAGATACACAAGGAATTGTTACTCAAGCAACTGGATAGATTTTCAAAACTGTCAGACGTTGCAAGTAGCATCCACTACTTTTAGTCAGTGACAATAATCATCAAGGTTATATATCAAAGAAGTATAGTAAACAAAGGCTTTCTGTTTTTCCTTCATGTCTTCTTAATTACTTGACTGGTCCCCAAAAACTAATCTCAAATCAGATCTTTCGGTGGGGGGAAGACAGTATCAAATTGGTCAGCCTGTATCCATTTTCCCACGAAAAGGATACTGTCTGGCAAATGGATACAGGCTGACCAATTTGATACTGTCTTCCCCCCACCGAAAGATCTGCTTGGAGAACGAAAGGCAGCAACAGAGAGTAAACAACCTAAAAAATGTTAATATTCAATACCCAGTTGGAGACAATCAACATCACCATATAAAAGAGTAAACGAGTTGTCATGATTTTTGTAACACGTGCGTCACGACATAAGTGTCCTTATACTGTATATTCTTTACCATCTTCATCGTCATGACAAGATTCTATCGTAGGTGTATATCCTTTGAATATCGAGTGACAAAGATCGTTCGCACAAGGTGGTTCTAAAAGTCGTTATTCTCTTCACGTACGAAGAAAAAAGTATAAAGAACAGACATCAAAGAGCAGATATCAGTATGCACGAAGAAAAAAATGAGTATGAATTTACCACTCTTCAAATGAACTGCTGCAGACAATCAACACAACTATATTGCTCATTTTGCCTGTCACACCGCATTGCAGAGCGGCTACCAGGAGCAGCAACGGAAACAGCGGCTACCCTACAGGCACAGCGAGCACAGGGGGACTAAAGCTCCGATCCTTGGTGACATTCTGTCAAGAAAGAGTCAACTGACAAGATCCAGAAAAGATCTAAAGGTACGTCTGGGCAAATTTTGAAGGTAAGTCTCTTATCGTATATAATAAGATAATGGACCTTGTAAATATCTGGGTTGTACACCTACTGCATTTATCAGTTGTTGTAAATATATAATTTTTTGACATTTTATCCTTTAAATATCAACGCCATTCAGGCAACATTGTATGTCATGTTTGTCTGTTATGTTTGATATCTTAATAAAGAATTGAATTGAAATTGAATTGAATAAAAAAGAGTATCGTATAATTATAAGAATAGCTGCAGTGATAATTCTGAGATCACATTTCCAAACCGGGGCACGGCTGGGCTGTTCGATTAACAAAAAGATCACAAATTTTTATCAAGAATATACACAAATAATTCCAATATTATCATTTTTTGTGCTTTGCTGTCTTTTATATCATCCTTTTTTTGTTCCAAAAGTCTGCCAGGCCGGGCCCCGGTTGGAATGTAACCTAGGCATTACCGTAGTTGTAGTGTAATGGTTGATGCTGAAGTCCCATTTCCAAACCGGGACCCGGCCGGACAGACCGCT
>NW_017803943.1:231791-252373 GCF_001625305.1 Branchiostoma belcheri | reverse complement strand
GTATCCATTTTCCCACGAAAAGGATACTGTCTGGCAAATGGATACAGGCTGACCAATTTGATACTGCCCCCCCNCCCCACAACAAAGATCTGCTTGGAGAACGAAAGGCAGCAACAGAGAGTAAACAACCTAAAAAATGTTAATATTCAATACCCAGTTGGAGACAATCAACATCACCATATAAAAGAGTAAACGAGTTGTAATGATTTTTGTAACACGTGCGTCACGACATACATGTAAGTGTCCTTATACTGTATATTCTTTAACATCTTCATCGTCATGACAAGATTCTATCGTAGGTGTATATCCTTTGAATATCGAGTGACAAAGATCGTTCGCACACGGTGGTTCTAAAAGTCGTTATTCTCTTCACGTACGAAGAAAAAAGTATAAAGAACAGACATCAAAGAGCAGATATCAGTATGCACGAAGAAAAAAATGAGTATGAATTTACCACTCTTCAAATGAACTGCTGCAGACAATCAACACAACTATATTGCTCATTTTGCCTGTCACACCGCATTGCGGAGCGGCTACCCGGAGCAGCAACGGCCACAGCAGCGACTACCCTACAGGCACAGCGAGCACAGGGGGACTAAAGCTCCGATCCTTGGTAACATCCTGTTAAGAAAGAGTCAACTGACAAGATCCAGACAAGATCTAAAGGTACGTCTGGGCAAATTTTGAAGGTAAGTCTATTATCGTATATAATAAGATAATGGACCTTGTAAATATCTGTTGTTGTTTTTTTTTATTCATCAAAACATACAGACATAACAAGGACAGTGTGACGCTGCACTCAAGTTAACAACTTATATTAACAGCGCCACACACAAAAAGGTACAATTAACGTTTAAATATACAAAGTTGACATGTGCGCCGTAGTCCCACCACCCCAAGACATTAAAATGTTAAATTAAATGCTAACAGAGCTATTTGAAAGATAATATTACGTGGTAACCTCCTATATCTCATTGACGGAAAAACATCCGCCAATCAGAGCTAGGAGGAGAATTTAGGCTCATTAACACATACGTAGTATTTAGACTTCTATATCTAATTGACTGTTAGAAACAGTCAAGCAGGTTGTACACCTACTGCATTTATCAGTTGTTGTAAATATATAATTTTTTGACATTTTATCCTGTAAATATCAACGCCATTCAGGCAACACTGCATGTCATGTTTGTCTGTTATGTTTGATATCTTAATAAAGAATTGAATTGAAATTGAATTGAATAAAAAAGAGTATCGTATAATTATAAGAATAGCTGCAGTGATAATTCTGAGATCACATTTCCAAACCGGAGCACGGCTGGGCTGTTCGATTAACAAAAAGATCACAAATTTTTATCAAGAATATACACAAATAATTCCAATATTATCATTTTTTGTGCTTTGCTGTCTTTTATATCATACTTTTTTTGTTCCAAAAGTCTGCCAGGCCGGGCCCCGGTTGGAAATGTAACCTAGGCATTACCGTAGTTGTAGTGTAATGGTTGATGCTGAGGTCCCATTTCCAAACCGGGGCCCGGCCGGACAGACCGGTCCACAAATTTCATTCAGGAATACTTAATATAATATATATATATTAAGACATGACAAAACACACAAGACGCGAAAAAAGTCGCTCTTGCTGGATGAAATTTATGTAGAGATCTGTCGAAGTTTTGGTTATATAGTGGTTGCAGCCTCCAGTTAGGCTGGTAACCAGACCGCGGTGAGCTCAGCGCTATCCCTTCGGCGCCGAGAGCGTTTCGAACCGCCAACCAGGCCTCAATTACCGCGGCGTTCGGGGGGGGGGGTAGGTTTCTTCGCTCACAACTTTGGGTCGGCGGCAACAGAAGACTAAGCGTAATACAGGAAGTCAGTCAGCGGATACAGGGAAGCCAGCTGGAGATAGTTCCGTGGCATAACTCGCCTGTGCTTGGTAAAGGCCGGGGCCGAAAAATTACCGCCAAGCCGGCCAAAGGTTTGGTACTCAGGCTACCTCCAGTGGAATGGGGGTGCGAGAGAAAGGCCCAGGCGTGCGTGAGTAGATGAATTTAGTCAGGCTGGGTCCACAGCTTGTAATACCAAGTCTTGTATTATAATATTAAAACAAAAACGAAACAAAAACAACCCAATATAATATACCCCTTATTGCAATCTTTAAGGCTTTCTTCACTGAGTCTTCAAGTTTGTATTTAGGGTGTACGAGTGCAGTAGATTTTTTGGGGTACGTCGATGAAGGTTAGACATCCAGGTAATAGGATACGCCAAAAAACAGTTACTTGCGTGACTTCTTTTTGGCGTATTTCTTAGGGTAGTTTTAGGTTTGTTTGACTGCTGTGGCCATGTTGTGCCTCATGAATATTCTCTCTAGTGGTTCCGTGAGTCCTTTCATTTAGGGTAGAACCGCCCTTCCTGTTGACTTCTTCTATATGATATTTTGTTTCTACTTGACATTTCTGGCTTTTGCTGCAAGTGAAAAATGTGCAGGCTAGAGTGTGTGCCTGGGCCACTTCAGTTCAGGGCCATAGGGTTATTGAATGTTTGCACTGCACTCGCTTGTGCCCCAAAGGGTGTTAAACTTACTTGGTTATTTATTTGTTTTTAGCCTTGAAGGCAATCCCATGGATAAACTTAAGTGGGTGTAGATAGATTCTGGCGAGGTTTACCTGAACTTTGGTCAATGCGTTTCCGCTTCTAGAAATGGCATTTTCTTTTGGTTTCTGGTTATATACATCGCAGTACATACATGAATGTAAAATCGCATATAGGACAACATTTAGACTTGTTTGGACAGGAAAGTCGTGGAATATTCTCTGCTGACTGAAAAAAATGTTGACTTTTCGTTATACACGTCAGTAATTACAAAATATAACAACGATTGATACCCAAATAACTTCATCGAGACAATCTATGAATACGTATGACGCTTGGCACTGCAAGAGAAGTGATTTTCGGCACAATCACAAGCAGAAATTCAGAGGGGTAGAAAGGCGGCGTCACATCGGTAAACGCTTAATCTCCAAGCAGATCCTAGGATGGCAAAAGACAGTATCAAATTGGCCAGGCAGTATCCAATAGCCAGAGGTGGTCCAATACGCCAAGGGATACTGTCTTTTGCCACCCTAGGATCTGCTTGGAGATTAGTAAATGTTGACAGACTCCAACATCAGTGACTACCCTTGAGTTCTTTTTTTTTGTCGAGCCCCAAACCCAGTTTTATATTATAAATTTTACGTTAAGCGGGTTCCTGCCTTGGTGAAACACCATATATGATGCGGAGACGGTATTACGTTTGGCGGGAACACAACCGTTTAATTGCTTACTGAACAAAAACATATACCTGAACGCAATGTAAATAAGACATGAATAAAGTGATACAGGATTACAACATACCTAAGGAAAATTCCCATGGGATTTAACTATCAACAGGTGACCCTTGACTTCATTTTTTATTTATTTATTTATCTATTTATTACAATTCAACACATGTACCACATGTACACGAAAGGCATGGCGGAGCAGGTGCAACTAAGTGCACCTTTTCAAGGCCACCATGCCGACAAATAAATAGACAATGTGCATAAAAAAATACAAAACAGTGATAATGTATATACAGTGCCAGAAGTCGTTGCCATTGTTGACGCTAGAATAAACTTAAGAGACGCTAGCTTCTTGTTTGTTTTTACTATAGCAGGGAAAGATGGGAAGAATGCTGCGACACGTGCTGATGTTCCTCATCATCATCCTGATGGAGCCCAACATGCCAGAAGCTGACTGCAATGCTTGGAGGAGCTGCCAATCCTCATCTTGCAGATGTATCGGGATGCGTCTCACCCGCATCCCCCAGAAGCTGCCAAAATACACCACTCATTTGAGTTTGCAAAATAATCAGCTCACTGCGTTGAGACGCTCAGAGCTTTCAAGGTATAGGAAACTGGTAGAGGTAAACTTAGAAGAAAATTGTATCAGCAGGCTTCCTTGTTTCTCAATTCTTGACCTTGACCGGCTCAGAAATTTGAACCTGAAGTCAAACCAGATTACAAAAATTCAGTTTCGCACTTTCAAAAATCTTCGCCGACTCGAAATGTTGAACCTAGGCCACAACAAGATAACTGAAATTCGGCGTAATGCATTTTATAAACTACCCAATCTCCACTATCTGGTCTTGTCCAATAACCATATATCTGACATCCAGTGTGACACGTTCCGTCATCTACGCAAGCTTCGATGTTTGTACCTGTCCTTTAACGAAATAATCTACATTCCGTCTTGTGCATTCCACAACACTCACAGCCTCCAATGGCTGTCCCTGCGCTACAACCGGATAACTGACATTACGCCCGGCACATTCGTAGGGCCACACCTACACATGCTACAATCGTTAAACCTGGAACGCAATCAGATAACTAAGATTAGATTCGGTACGTTCTCAGAGCTGCCCCAACTCGTCCAGTTGTTACTACGAGGCAACCGGATAACTAGCATGGTTCGAGGTGCATTCTCAAAACTACCCAAACTCCAACAATTGGACCTGTCCTGGAACCGGATTTGTAACATACGGTCTAGTATCTTCCGGAATCTACCAAGTCTGCGATTCTTGTATCTACGGTCCAACCAGATATCGGTTCTGCCCTTGTCGATCTATGACACACTGGCGTCTATGTCAGTTGTTATGATGCACAACAACCCCTGGCAGTGCGACTGTAGAATGGCTCCCTTTAGGAAGAAAATGACTCGGCCTACTTCATTTATGTTCAGGATGACATGCGCCCAACCTGCGAGTCTGGCCGGAAAAAAGCTTAACGATGTTAATCTCAAAGATCTGATCTGTGAAGGCCCTACCACCATATCAGCTCTACCTGACTATGCCCCCGCCAAATTCACTACATCAGAAGTGACGATACCGTTTTCATTTGGCAGTGCAGAAGGCAACATTGATCCTGACAATACCCAAGCCAAACTCACTTCATTAGAAGTGCCGATATCGTTTTCATTTGGCAATGCAGAAAGCACAACTGATTCTGGAAAAACCATTACCCCATACACATTGAACGTTTCAATATCTTCTTCATTTGGCAACGCAGGAAGCAACATTGATCCTGGCAAAACCACTGTCACTCCACCAGAAGATGTATCAAAATCTCCTACATTTGGTAATCCTAAAAGCAACACTGATCCTGGTAAAACCACAGTCCCATTCATCCTACCAGAAGTGTCTTCTTCATTTGGCAATGTAGAAAGCAACATTAATGACCCTAGTAAAGCCACTGTCCAAAATATCTCACCAGAAGTACCGATGTCTCCTTCGTTTGCCAATCCTGAAGGCAGTTCATCAGAAGTGTCGATACTTCCGGAAAGTAACCCAGTCCGGAAAGTTACCGAGTCAGCATCTTTACTTGGCAACACAGGTCTGAGCAATATTGATCCAATGGTCCTCAGCACCGTAAGCACTACATTGGGTACTCCGCCTGTTGAAAGCCAACGGAAAACGGTAGAATCCGTTAAGATAGAGCCATTAACCCCACCTTTTGCTACTAGTACCACTGCCGGCACTTTAGATAAACCAGAGATCCAAGCCCCTGTCCCTAACTTCCCCCTACCTGTTCTCATCGGCTCAGTCTGTGGTTCAGTAGGCGGCACCCTCCTGCTTGTTTCCGTCATTTATGCCGTTTGGTGGAGCAAGAGGGCAGAAAGTGCCCATTCAGGCCCAGCCACAAACGTCGTTTTCACCACACCTACTGTGATGACCAGTGGTCATGATCAGACAGGGCAGGGCCAGTCTCAGGCCATCACTGAATCCAACACTCACACCATAGCAGTTGTAGGGACCAGTGGTCAGGATCACAAAGGGCAGGGCCAGTCGCAGATCATAACTGAATCCAATCCAAACGCCACAGCTGTTGTTGGGGCCAGTGGCAATGGTCAGGCAAGTCAGGTTCAGCCCAGGGATACTATTGAGTCCTTGGATGCTAGAAACCTGCCATGTACCTCAGGGCTGGCTGCCTCCCAGATTCATGTAAGTGTAGAACATACACAAATATCTAATGGTTCAGGTCCAAGCGAACGTGCTCCACCACTTCCCCCACGAGGCAAAGGTGCCAGCAAATGCCTACACGAAAATTCAGCAGAGCGTATGCACAGCAATCAGGCAGATGGCATATATGAGAAGCCAGCAGATGGCATTTATAAAGTGCCAGCAGATAGCTTATATGAGAAGCCAGCAGATGCCATACACAAGAAGCCAGCAGGTGGCCAATATAAGAAGCCAGAAGATGTCATTCGTAAGAAACACTCAGATGAGAGGGCAGCAGATGGTATATATGAGAAGCCAGCAGATGGCATGTATGAGATGCCAGCAGATGCCATACTTAAGAAGCCAGCAGATGGCATATATGAGAAGCCAGCAGATGGCATATATGAGATGCCAGCAGATGCCACATACGAGAAGCCAGCAGATGCACATGCTAATTTGCATTATTATTCCAAAGTCTAATAAAGAATCGAGAATGATGTACATAGGTTTTGTTGTAAATAAGACGAAAAGATACTAATGTTCTCATTCAATTATGATTTATATTGTCTAGTAGCCTCAGTTTTTCTCAGCGTTTTAAATATTATTACTCTTTTGTTATATATGCCGATCCCATTCAGTTATGTACATATTAATCAGTTTATTCATTTGTAATAAGTCCCTGGTTATTATTACTTTTGATTGCAATTCATGCTTCTATTTTGCATGAACTATTTTCTACGTTTTGACCTTGGTGAGCGGGGCTTAAGGATCAGTCTGTTATGCAAAATCTCTGGTAAGAAACAATGTTCTGTGACCAAGGACATTCTACAGAATGTCCTTGCTGTGACATGTTCAGTCCAATGTTTAAGTTCATAAATGTAAGATACATGCACCTGTATATACTATAATAACAACTTGGATGTTTTTATCATTGAAGAATCGTAATTGCCAGAGAAATGAGTTCAGTATTGAATTACAATTATGTAGATTGTATATCAAAAGATTCAGATTCACAACTTTATCTTAGAACAATACTGCATGGCTGGATATCAAAAAGGAAAGAAGCTTCAGCTTGTGTGTATTTGGAATCTTTACATGGTTTCTTTATGTAATTGCTGCAGTAAAGTAAATAAAAAACAGCACAAGCAATACGGATTTGTATTTCATGTAGTGTGTAAAGTTTATCCTTTATTGCACTAGATCCAAGATTACATACTTGGTGTCAACTATCAAAGGTTCCTGTTGCCTTGAAACATGCCGACCTTAGTCAATCCCTAAAAACATGAACTTGTTCGGAAGATCTGGAGTAAACTGCTGGGAAATAGGAAACGTGTGAACACACTGAAGTACTGGTAGTGTGTGTTTGCAGCTCAAATCACACAAATTAACTTACATAGCTGTCAATGGTCAGCTGTTAAAGCTGTGGCCAGGAGCTTTTTGCACAGAGAAAAGTGGAAAACTGGTTCTACCAGTCCCCTTCCCTCCTTCCTTTTCTGCGTACATATACTATTTAAAGTACTGGTAAAGTGACCAATGAAGTAGTATTTGATAGCTTGTAGTCACCTAGCCTCTACCAGGCTTCGAGAGGCAGCTGGAAAATGTAGAAAGAAATCGGCCAAATAGAGAGATAACATGCCGGGGGAGATAATTTCGGGTGCAGCAAAATGTTCTCTCCCAGCAGGCAAACTCCCCCGGCATGTTCTCTCTCTATTTGGCTGATTTCTTTCTACACTTTCCAGCCACCTCCCGAAGCCTGGTAGAGGCTAGTAGTCATCACAAGGCCTACTCATTTCGAGCAGTGTGTTGGGCTCGTTTAAGACTGAGACTAACGCCTGAAGCTCCCCACATACAGAGGGCCACTGACTTAACGTTATAATCTAAAACATGTCCGTCAGCCCTGAAATCAAACACGTGCCTCCCACAGAATCTAATCTGTATGGCCAAGAAGCCGGATTGCCAACTACATGTACAAGCTACATTAACAATCATCAACATGACTGTGGCTTACTTACTCATTAAACTGAAACATGTCCGAGCCCTGAAATCGATCCCATGTCCTGCGGCCCTACAGAATCTAATCTGTATGGTAAAGAAGCAGGATGGCCAACTACCTGAACATGTACATGATTGTTAACATGTACATGCTAACATTAACAACCATGAATATAATTGTGGCTTTAAGTTACTTACTTTGTAAACTTGAAAAAAAAGTAAATGGTTCCACATCATAGGTGCTACTTCTACGAAGGCACCAGGTGCTAGAAGCATCTTACAGATTATGGTATTACCACTATGCCAGTCCTATACATAGTATCATCATATTACAAACTTCATGTGAAATAAAGAATATAGAACATATCATCAATTTCCTATAGGCTAAGAATATAACATTGCACATAACTGCTTCAAAATCCTTGGCTTTAGACTATGAAATGAACAGCAACAGTTTAGAAGGCTATAATGGGAAGCCTTTACAATGAAGCAACTATTATGTAAAATTTTGTATATACAAAGTCTTAACTTTTATATCGTAGCTACCCCAAGAAAATGCTTCAAAATATCTCTAAAAACATCTACAGGAACTTATGTAATCTCTTTGTGCAAAGCAGCTGAATAATTAATTAGTTTCTAGGCTGCTACTTTTAATTTGCTACATGTACATGCAACCATGGTATGATGTGCAGTGGTATAACTAGCATGGTTTGAGCACAGGGGGCCCCCTAAGCTGTGATTTACGTTTCAAGCAGTGAAAGTGGTGGTATTTTCACTGGAGATCCCTGTGATCCTATATAAATCTTTAAAACCAACATTTGGGCTAAGAATGAGGCTGCAACAGAGGGAAAACTTTACCTCACAAAATTTCTCCATGAAAATGCATGACTGTCTCTCATTAGGTTATGAATTTTAAGATTTTCAGATACCCAACTGTGGTACATGGTTGTGTCTTCCATGCCCTTAGCACAGCATGTGGCACAAAAAGTACCTTGTTGTACCATAACCCCGAAGTATATAATTGCTGTGAAAAAATTATCAGAATAACCCAATGTGCCTCACCGCAAAAGATGATACCTTGTTATCATATGCAGCGAGCTGTTATATATATGACCCTAAGTGACTCCTTTTTCTTCAACATGTACATAGGAGATGTTATAATTATAATAAATGACTAGATTCACAGGTTTGCCTTAAAAGACAATTTGGACATGTGCCCACTACCCTTGCCTTCACCATTTTCTCATATTGTGTGCAAAAAGAACAACTTTTAAGCTAATAAAGGGAGGTTTAAACCCGTGAGCGGACCTATCCAACTTCTTGAAAAATGTGCTAATTTGAGCTTAGCAATACTAAAACTATCATTAGGTTTTTCCATGTAACAAACCAAAACCTTGATTGTCATTTTGTTGTATAAAATGAGTTTTACTTTAAATCAGTCATCAAAAAGTTTTGTCTACCTGTGATTGTTTTAACAATAGGATAGATGAAGAAGTTACTAAATGTGTATTTTTTATCATGTTTTGTTTGTAGGGTACAAATACTGGTTGGACAATTTAAAGGATCCAGAATCATGCCTGTATCTACATGTAATTGTGTGCCTGAATGGGTTAGGATCAGGCACGGTTCTGGATAGACCCCACGTATCCAAGAACGTAGATTTGCCCCAGGCATGGTTCTGGACTATCCAGAACCGTACCGAGTATATGGTTAAGGATGGTTCTGGATACAAAAGGAGTGGTCAAATTCTAACCCCGTAGCATCTACAAATTTAAAGTATGCGCAGCCAACAGAGCAAGATAAAGTCTTTGTACTCAATGGGTGCTTTCTTAAAACTGTGACAGTTTAAACTTGCTAAAGCAAGTGCAGTAAGTTATTTACAATTATTCTATTAAAACTATACATATCCCCACAGGTTTTGCGCAGGTGCAGTACGTTCTTCCAACATGCTCCCCTGTAATGGACTCTAAATCACAATGTCTGTACACCATTCATGGTAGGTGGGGACAATGGAGGCCCTTGTTCTGTTCCTTGAGTTGTTCCTTCAGTGGGTACTTGAAATGGTCCTTGAGGAGGTGGTACGTCTGGAGACTTGGGCGGGGTCGTAGGAGGAGAAACGGCCATCTTTAAACCTTGGACTTGAGTCTCAATGTGCCTGCAGAAGAAAAAAAGGAAAATTTTCAAGTTTATGTACTATTATGAACTTTGTCTTTTGCTCTTAACCTTCTCCCTGCTTAAGTTTTGGCATCAAAGTTGTATTGGTTACGGGGTTAGACAGCAGGAAGAAGGTTAACCTGCCAAACCACCACATACTCATCTATATGTACATACACAACATGTATGTAATAGCTCTTGAGCTTTTAGTACCCTCTTAGTATGCTGTAACCTTGAAAGAATGTTAGAGGGTTGTTAGTATTTAACTTTACATGATTGATGATTGTACATAAAACTTTTAAATTACTTTTTGGTATAGTCATCTTCTCCCTCTCCTTCTTCACTTGCTCTAAAAGAACATGGCAAAAGTAACGCAAGTCAGTCGAACGTTTCTGCCTACCAAAATACCTGGTATGTAAGGTATGTCTTTCATCCCCAAGACATTGTTTACAATGCCATGCTAAGTATCATGGAGTAGCCATATTCTTCTTTTGCTGGTCTTCATAATATGTAGTCTAGATGTGAAGCACATACATATACACCAATGGCCAGGTGGTCCTTATGTTAGGGTCGTCACTAGTACAGGTTTGACTGTACATGTATATCCATGGCCAGGTGGTCCTTATGTTAGGGTCGTCACTAGTACAGGTGTGACAGCCTTTTTTGACATGTACAAAGTTCAAATCTCGGGGTTGTGTGGCATAAAAGCAGAGTGCTCGGCTCAGAACCAAAAGGTCCCGAGTTCGAATCCTGCCATGTCAGCAACCCTGTGCCCTAATAGGAAAGGCACTTTACACAACTTTCCTCACTTTGTTCAGGTGTTAATGAGTATGTCAGAATGACCATTATCATGATCATTAACAGAAAAACCAAACCAAAGCAAATCAACTCCTGCATACCTCCAAGACTGAGTAGAGTTGATGACAGTGGCTGTGTGTTCGTCCATCTGTTTCTGTAAGGCACTCATCTCACCTCGCAGGGTCGTCAGGCAGGACTGCAGGATGCTAAGGGGTCTTGGGAAGAGGGAAACAACATGGCTTCCGTGAATGAAAATGATAGTGCAAAAGTTAAAGCTGATGAATATTCAAAGATAAATGACTATCTGTTTGATTTGATTTATTAAACTGTATAAACAGATGATATCAGCCAGGACCTGTAATCTTAATATATGACAGAAATGCCCTATTACAAGGGGAAATAAAACTAACTGAACTGAAAATTAAGTCTTAGAGAATACACAATTTTAGTACAGCAATGGTTATCTAAACACTGGGAACCCAAAATTTCTGAACTCATATTTGCTGGTCAATGAGTAACTGTCATTTTGGTATTTTATTAACTGGATGTCTGATCAACATTCCATAACAATAATGTAAAGTTCAATAATGTAAAGTTATATTTGCTAGAGTAACTGATACATATATTTTGGTATCTTTACATCTACATGTAAATGGTGGCTATCCTTCATCAACATTCCATATTAACAACACTAAGTAATAACATCAGCCAACAGAGAGCAGTGCTATAACTTCTAAGTTGGACCTACTTGCTGTCCTGAGTGAAGGAAGGTGGGTTCAGCAGAGTTTCGTCCACTTTAACGTCCAGACTGACGCCTGCCATGATGGCCTCCAGTGCAGACAGGGCCTTCACCGACGTCTGGTCCTCAGGAGACGTCTTCTCAGCCTCACTTCTCTTGGCAAGACGTGCTTTGATTGTCTTGAAGGGAAAAGAAGTTTAGGGTTAAGAAAACAGTCAAACTGTGCCACCCAGGGGACCAGGGTATAGTGGTTTTCTTGGATCCTCAACTGATATTTTCTTTGTTTCACTTCTCTTGGTAAGACGCACTTTGATTGTCTTCAGGGGAAAAGGGAGTTTAGGGTTAAGAATACATTCAAACTTCCAAAAATAGTTTCATCATGTTGGTAAAGTATAGGATATAGGAGATCTTTCACACAACCAAATTTATTTGCTGACATTTTGGTGTCCATCAGACACCTTCCTCAGAGCTTCCCGGGATTGTGTTGTCGCCGCAAAAGTGCCACCTACATGTACACTGGCTAGTATGGCTAAATATAGCGGCGAGAAGCAGAACTCCAGTCAGAAGCTCCGAGGAAGGTGTCTGATAGTGGTAGACACTGAAACGTCAGCAAGGTAACTTTCTTGGTTGTGTAAAAGAAATCTTTATACAATCAAAACTGCAAAAAGGCCACCAAGGGGGCCAAGGTCAAGTGGTCTTCTTGGACAGGTGACCTTCTTGGACAGGTTGATTAATGCTTGCACCTACACTGTATGGGAAAAGCAATTTGGGACCAGGAAAAGGTGGTTGTTACATGTACAGCCTGATGGTTGAAGAGACCAAGTCTTTGACCTGGCAGGTTTGATTGCGCCTAAGATCCAGCAGAACTTTTAGAATGTGGTATTGATCTAATTTTGACCCTTTCTCAACTCTGTAATATCCATTTTACACTGACCTTCACAGTGTTCTATTCACTCGACCTTGAGTCTTCCTAGTAGGTCATCCATTTGACATTGACCTTCTTCCATACGTCGAGTTATATTTCACTCTCCCTCTACACTTCTGGTAGTTTGCGATAGATCATAGTAAGCAACAGTTTCTATGTGAAAAATTCACATGAATTTGTGACTTTTAATGCAAAGCTTATAATGACACAATTTTAATATGAAGCCTGATACAGCAGAAGCAAATGTACCTGATTTTTTAATCAGTAAGACAGTATTTTAGACTTTTCAACTGGATAAAAATTTAATACCCAAACATTTCAAGTGTTAGTCAAACACTCGTCATCAGTAAAAATTTCACTGACTTCACTGTTTGAATAACGTCTTGAAACGTTTGGCTATTAAATTTTTATCCAGTTCAAAAGTCTAAAATACTATGATCTTACTGATTCTGAAGTTTTCTACCCTGGATGACTAATCTTCACAAACATACCTGATTTTGTTTGAGGGAAGACTTGAGCGCCACTCTCATCTCAGACATCTTAGCTTTATATTAGCAAGACCAACAAAGAAAGAAACAAAGAAAGAAACAAAGAAACAAAAGTACCTGATTCTGTTTGAGAGAATACCTGAGTGCTGCTCTCATCTCAGCTTCATATTTGCAGGACAAACAAACAAACAAACAAACAAACGTACCTGATTTTGTTTGAGGGAAGACTTGAGCGCCGCCCGCATCTCAGACATCTTAGCCTGCATGATGAACTTCTCCTTCCTGGCAGACGACAGCTCAAGTCTTAAGGAGTCCAGGTCCTTCTGAGACACCTACGGTTCAAGGTAAGATACATGTAAGTTGTGTTTAAAAGCCCTGAAGTCAGCACATGAAATATCATAACTTGTAGGGAAAAATGGTATCTAAGAAAGAAATATACACTGTTGTAACTCTAAAAATCACTTGTTTTTAAACAAGCTATGGTGACTGGCAAATTCCCTGGCAAAGGCAAAGTCATCTCTATCTTTACTTGACTCAGGTGAAAGAACGTTAAAGAACCTACCACACTTAATGAAAGGAGCAGGGTTCCTTCCAAGTGTGAGGGGTTGAAACCATACAGTCTGGTCTTACGCAGCTTGTACATACTGTACAAAACTGGTGTTATACTGTACATGTAAAGGCAGTATACCAGTTATGCAAAAGAAACTGTAAAACAAACAGTCAAGAATATATATTCAGGAAATGTCCGTTGTTTCCAGACCTGACACGCTGCCCTCATGTTGTCCATCTCCAGGGCGTGGCGTTTCTCCCTCAGCTGCAGTTTCTCCTTCAGGGCTGCTGCCTCCTTCTCACGTGTGGCCACCTGCCACTGCAGGTTCTACAGGTGGGACAAACAGGTGTTACATTTCACCCCAACTAACACGGTTACAATGTCTAACAGTTTTCAAAATCTATCTACTAACTCGAGTAACTGTTTTCTTGTGTAACACGCTGGGGGAAGTAACACAAGGTACTGCTTGACTGTTTTTGGACGTGTGTTTCTGTGATTTCAGAAACATGCACAAACACACAGACACACCCAAAACAATATTGGTGGAAGTAAGTACTTGAAACAGTGTTCAACACATATCCTGTTGCTTGTGTAAATTAAAGCTTTCTGGTTCTGCTTTTCTCATTTCCTCAATGTCTTAAACCTTCATCGATATAACACTATCTGATAACATATAAAAGATTACATGTATAATTGTAAAAAGCTGATTACCTTGATCTGGTCTGTGATGACGGGCTCCTTGTCGTCCTTGTCGTTCAGCTGTCTCTGCAGCCGCTCCACGTGTCGTCTGGACTCCAGCAACCGTGTGCGCAGCTGACGGGCATCTGTAAACAATCAATCAATCAACCAATCAGTCAATCAATCAATATTGCTTTAAATGCCCAAGAGCCTAGGCAGGCTGGCGTAAGATTGAGAGGTCAAGGGTTCAATTCCTGGCACTCCTGGCTAGACACTGTGTCCATGGGAAAGGCATTTAACATGATTTTCCTCACCCCACCAAGGTGAAAAATGGGTACCTGAATTCGTGAATAAACTGGGTTTCGCACAGGTGCAGTATGTTCTACCAACATGCTTTTTCTACAAACCTTCTGCCTGCTGTGCCTCTGCCTGCCTGGCCTGTGCCAGCTCCTGCTGTAGTCTCTCCACCTCCCCGTCCTTCCCTCGGCAGGTCTGGATGAGCTCCTCCTTCTCCCGAATCACCGTCTGCAGTCTCACCTCAACCCGCTTCATCTCGGAGTGTTTCCCTGCAACCTGGAGAAGAAGATAGCCAGAGAAAAGGAAGTTGAACCTGATTTTAGGGATATCTCTGAAGGTACAATGATTATCATGAAATTGATCTGCACTTCTTAAGGATTGGTAAGACTGAGATTTGTACTTCCTAAGATGTTACCTGTTTCCTGAGGTCCTTGCTGGTTGCCCTCTCCTGTTTCAGCGCTGTCTCCAGTTCCTGCACCCTCTCACTGGCACGCCTGTCCTCCACCTCCTTCACCTCCAGCGCCTGTCTCGCCTGGGCGCTCAGCTCCTTGAGAGACGTCTCCCGCCGTGCCAAGACGGCCTCGAGATGCGAGGCGTGCTGCTTCAGACTCGTGTGGCTCTGGGTCACTCCTGGGAGGATGGAAAATTAGACATGCTTGAAACAGGACCTTGTGAAATTATAGCTTAAACTTTGTAACAACATTCTAAATTCAAAGAAATATGGTTTTTACAATGCTTGTCTGAGGATGGCAATTGGTACATCGACAATTGTAAAAACCATATTTCTTTGAATCGATAGATCCCTGGAGAATAGGTCAGTTCTGTAGAATATGGCACCTGCTCATGGACAAAAATTCTGGACACAGCATACACAATTCTGCAACCATGATCAAATTCTGCAGAATTTTTTGGACAGAATTGTTGGTAAAATTTTTACAGAAATCCTTAATATCAGAGTAGGCTACACAGTTTCTGTCTTTCAATGAAACGTTTTTTAAAGGCAGATGCAGTAGGATCCAGCATAAGCTTCTACTCACGTCCTACACACGGCTTCATACTTATCACTACCTTTTGTGCAAATAAACAAACAAACAAGCAAGCAAATAAATAAACATCTGACCTGCCAGCCTGCCACGTTCCCTCTCCAGCTGCAGCAGGAGTTCCTGGTTTTGTTCCTCCGTTCTGCGCAGTTCTGATGTCTGTTCCCGGGTACTCTGCAGCTCACGCTCCAGCACCACAATACGCTGCCGGTAAGTCTCGATCTCACTGTGGGTGCTCGCCTGGGGAGGGGGGGGAGAGATGTATTGATGCTGCAGTTTGAACTAGAATGGTAATTATTGCAAAGCAAGTGCATGATGTTTACCTCCGCACAGTCTCGCCTAAAACCTTCTTGTGGTCTTAGCATAAACTACTGTTTCAATATTCTTACTCTGGTCAGTACTATTCTTATAGTAAGTATATGGTGACCAGCCCTGTCAACATCAAAGGGTGCCTGCTACAGCACCAGTTACCATGGTGACAAATGTCTGCTCTAGGTCATTGACCTCGTAGAAGAAGAATACGAGCAAAATCAGCATGTTTACCTTTGTAGAAATACATGTAGGCCTTTACATTTAAATTATTTGATGACAGTACTCAGTAGGTTCCATTCTGCAATAGTTTGAAGGAAAAATTAAATGACAAGTCTAGAATGTTTGTGCTCCACACCTGCAGTTGTAGCATCTGTTTCTCGATGCCTTCCTTCCTCTGCCTGGCGAGGTCCAGCTCGTAGTGTGCCTGCTGCAGCTGTGTGTTCAGCTGTCCCTGCTGTTCCACTGTCTCCTGCTCAAACTGTCCCTGCAGCAGACGCAGCTGCTGTTCCACCTGCTCCTTCTCCTGGACAGCATTCTGCAGTTTACTGTGAAATGAAAATAACGTAAACGGTTTTCTCAAACATCGATTGTCATCTTTTCACATATACAAACATGTATCTGTCGTACCACCAGGTCCTAGCTAGCGCCTGGAAGTAGTGTTGAGCAACACCAAAATATAAATATGAAGCGTAAGAATGAAGAAGTTGCACTAAGCACAGAAATCATACTGAACTAGACACCACTTCCAACTAGACAATCTATCAAGTTTGACTATTTTCTCTGCCCTTCTTTGGTTTTCTGTTCAAAAGATGGAACTGCAAAATGATACAGTGCTAGCCTTTCCATCTCCCATCTTCCATGTAACTGTTTGCAATCTGACAGGAAAAATACAAACCAGTAAAACCTTCAAAACAATTATACGAAAGTCCAACCCATACCTGGAGAGTAGGCTGACGGTGTTCTCGTATGAAGTCTGTCGTGCCTGTAGCTCCTGGTGAGCAGTGTTCAGTTCTGTTCCCAGCTTCAGAACCTTCGCCTTCTGCCTGCCCAACTCCTGATGGCTGGAGCTCTGCAGGTCAGCCATCTTCTGCTTCAGGGAGGAGTTTTCCTGGGGTACAATTTTGTTAGTCAAACATGTCAAGACAGTAGCAGAGGAAAAAATGGAGTTATATGGTCATTGTGATCATGATTAAAATCAGTTAGTCCAATAAGTGAGTATTGTACATGTATTATGCAGTTTAATTTATGTGTTCTTGTTTGATGCAGCCTTGTTCTCCTATTTTTGGGGTAACTTTTTCAAGTGGGAACAATGATTTTGGCAGCTTGAAAGTTTGCAAGCACTTAAAATTGCAAAGTACATGTAACACTTATACCAGCTTCATTTGACGATTGTAATTTAATTGTGTACTAAAACACAGTTTTAACAACTGTTACAGTAAAGCTTATCCCCTCTACAATAAGCCTGAGAAAAAACATGTTTTTGAACAAAAATCTAACTTTTCGTACCTGTTCAAGAGTTGACTGGTCTTGTTGTTTGGTCTGCATGTCCCTCAGCTGTTCCTCCAGGTGCGATCTCTCCTGTATGACCCCCTCCAGCTGCAGCTGTAGCTGGGAGAACTGCAGCCGCGTGGAGCTCAGCTCACCTGACAGGGCAGTTTTCTCTTCCCTTACTCTCTCGTAGGACATCTGTGAGAAACACAAAATTTTCTTTATTTACCAATTTGTTTGTTTCTGATATCAGGATACCTGTTTGTTTAATAGAAATTTGTTGGTTTGTACCTGGTAGTAGTTGCAGCTCAGCTCATTTTCTTGTTTTGCCTTTTCCCTGTCTACATGTATCAGTGTTCTTGCCATTAGACTTTTGAGTGTAGATTCCAGGCTGTGATTCTGATCCTTAACACTGAAATGTTGCATCTACACTGTGTTTCAACCACTG
Source organism: Branchiostoma belcheri (assembly GCF_001625305.1). Classification (NCBI taxonomy): domain Eukaryota; kingdom Metazoa; phylum Chordata; class Leptocardii; order Amphioxiformes; family Branchiostomatidae; genus Branchiostoma; species Branchiostoma belcheri. The sequence goes on along the minus strand of NW_017803943.1, from coordinate 234,457 downwards.
CTGGGAGGGGGGCAGTAACTGTTGTTTTTTTCTTGTGAATTCCGTTACCGTCATAATAATACTTGAATTTGACAAAAATGTCTTTGCTCTTGGCACAAGGAACATATCAGAGAATGGAAAACAGCTGTGTAACTAACAACGAAGTGATTACAAATCTGCTGTGAGTTAATTAATGAAACCTGAAAATAGAAGGTGTTAGGGGGGCGTGACACCAAGACTGTCATAAGTGGGTTGCTAAGCTCTGCCTGTATGTACATTCTCATTACTTGAAACAAACACTTATACATGCTTATTATTGACAACACAAACACTTATATCAGAAGCACAGCACCTAGTCCCTGAGATTCCCAATCAATGAAACCTACATGCATGTGTGTAAAGAAATCTAACGCAAACCACAACCTAAATTTTGCGAGATAAAGAAAGGACAAAGAACCAGTCAGGCCACTCCTTTCACTGAAGCGTGTCCACAGTTCCTTGAGGACAGGCTGGGGTAAACAAACCTGTTTCCAGCAATCCCTGTGTCCCAGTGCCGGCCACTTTTACATGCCACTCCGCCAAATGGGTAAAACATTCTCTGTCATGCTTTACTGTTCTTATTCAAAGACATTTAATCCTCTGTGGTGGGTCTTGTGACCATGGAAAACTTTCCATGATACGGGAAGGACTCATTTTAGGGGAACACATTGTCTAAAATGTAGTTATATACTGTACATTATGTACCTTTGATATGATTTGAAGTGCGAAATCTAAGTATTACAGCTTAACTGCATCACGTTATAATATTACTTATAATGTTTCATCTCTTATGATTTAACATGGGTCTGAAGTATTAAAAAAAAAACTTTTCCCCTTCACATAGAATAGACTCTCCCAAAATGACTCAGGTGGCCTCTGTGAGAAGTTGAAATGTGGGACTACCAACTTGATGAACATACAGTTGTAAATACTGAAAAGTAAGTAATACAAAACAGAAGTTTACTTTATCAAGGTTAAGTGCTTTCGTGATGAAGTAGTTGACACAAGACTAAAAATTAAGACCCTAAATCATCCTGCATTGACTTAAAATTATCTGAATATTTTAGGTCAATTTTAGATGAAACTCTAAGTGTATTCTGTTCACCTGCAGTTCCTGCAGCTGCTGCTTGAGGCCGCTCAGTTCTCCCTCCAGCACCACTCTGCTGGCTCGAATCTCTTCCACAAGCTGGTCCTTGCCGGCTGCAGTACTGTTGTACGTCTCCAGATGGTGCTGCTGCTCAGATAACTCCTCCTGCAGGGCTGACAGCTCTGCTTGGAGCTGGGAAACAACAGAAACATTGATGATTGTTACCTGTCTGCTAAATCACACAGAAGTTGAAAACAAAGTTAGTCAGTTAAGTGCAGCCATGACGTGCATGCACTTTTGAAGGACTACCGAGATCTTATTTTCTTGAACAATATGTTTTTTGTTCTACGTACAAAGTAAATGACACGTACAGCCAACTGTACATGCACTGCAACATTAATTGCAACCTACATGTAGAATGTACATCATTATCTGCAAACTACATTAACAACATTAACTGTCCCCCTGCTCCTAGTAGATTAAAAAAAATCCCAAAAATACAACACATAATCAAACCCAGACGGATATATACATGTATAATCATTATCATATTATATACACTATAGTAAAAACTTCAGCTTTTTTACAGCTATTAGCTGTCCAGCATCTAAACTGTGTTAAGAATAATCCTACCTTGTTCTTCTCCTGTAGCACCAGTTCCAGCTGCTCTGTTTTGGTGGCCACCTCCTGTTTCATCTGGCGGAATCTCACATCCACCTTCCCCATGTCCTCCTGTTGGGAAAAAGGTACAGCAGTCATCTTTAACTTAGGTTAAGCATGATGCTTTTTCAAGTACATGTAGTTACTAGTTGCAATGCAGCTTTGCGTGCTACAGCTTGTGTATAGACAACTTACATTTTCATTACGGAAAGAATAATTTTAAACAAAAGCTCTTCTGGCAAAAAAAAAACACAGCCAGAGAATTTACACTCAACAAGCTTAAGCTAGTGTGTTGAAAAACTGCAGCTTTGTGTTAGTTTCAATGTTTGTCATACAATGTCATACAATGTTTTAAGCAAGCATATTACAACGTACAGCAAAGCAACAAATAGGAGACATATCTAAATTCAGTAAGTTACAAAATGTACTAATCCATACCTGTAGCTGCTTGGTTGCAGTGTCAAAGCTTCTTTTCTCCTCCTGTATGGCAGCCATCGCCACTTCCACGGCTGTCTTCTCCTCTCGGAGGGCCTGGATCTCGGTTTCCTTGGATCTCACGTCGCCCTGCGCTGCCTGGAGCCTCATCTCAGCTTCCACAGACTTCCCCTGGAGGGACTCGATAGACTTGTCCCTCTCTGCTAGACACTCCTGAGTCAGGGTTAGTCTCTTTACCAGCTCCCTCTGCTCCCGTTCTAGCACGTTTACTGCAGCGACTTTCCTGCGCAGCTCCTGTTTCGCGTTCTCTAGTTCGTGTTGTAGCTCGCTCACCGTGGACACGATGCTGGAAAGCTGTGCCTTCTCCCCCTGGATAAGAGAGAGAATGAGAGAGACAGAGAGAGCGGGGGGAGAAAGAGAGAGAAGGAGAGAGAAAGAGAGAGAGAGAGAGGAGAGAGAGGAGGGG
>NW_017803943.1:217912-231771 GCF_001625305.1 Branchiostoma belcheri | reverse complement strand
GAGGGAGAGAGAGAGGGGGGAGAGGGAGGGGGAGAGAGAGAGAGAGAATGGTTTATTTAAAATAAAAACCTTTGCAGCACCAGTGCTGAATTGCGGCTTTTGTACAAAAAAGTCACAAACATGTCATCAGGACTTACATATTATACATTACGCATTACAAATAAGAAGTTTAAAATCTGGAAGATCACTAGTATGGCAACTTAAAAATCTATCATGACTTTGATTAGCATTTACTGTCATTTACCAAGCGAACACAATATGGTAAGTGTACTGTTAAGCACACACTGTGTATCTGTATCGGTATAGCCGGTATAACCGCCCTTCGGTGAAACACACCAGCTTCGCAGGCACACGGCACAGCATTTAAACTGTTAGTTTTGTAGTTCCTACCTGGATGGACTCGAGTCGCTCGGAGAAGGTGTCTTCGATGGCGGTCTTCTCACGCTGAAGCTGTTCGAAGGCGGCCTCCCGGGAAAGCATCTCGGCCTCGATCATTTCCAGGTGTTTGGCGAGGTCCTCCTTCCCCTTCATGGCAGCCTGCTGCGTGTCCAGCACCTGCAGTGGATTAATGAATGAATGGTTTTATTCTGTAAAACATTGCTGCCATCTCCTAATGACTTAAGTTTCATCAGGTTGGTAAATCACTGAGTAAAAAGACACTTTTTACACTCAAGTCTTTTGTATGTTTGGGAATGCATCTATAGCAGTGACACCTGTGCTGCAATGCAATGTGAACCTGTCATGACAGGCAGTCACCAAAATATTGGGTGAATAAAAGACTTGGTTGTGTAAAAAGAGTCTCTTTAGTCATTGCAGCCATCTGGCTGAAATACTTTTCACTTACATCCAGGAAATAACACTGACACAACTCACTTCAACCGATAGCGTAAAATATTAAAATAAAATAATACAATTACTACCTACAAAAAGGCAGCAGAATCTTCAGCTAATTGAAGGCGGCTGCTTCAAGATGAAAGAAGAAGAAGAACACTAACCTGCTGACGGAGGTTCGCATTTTCGCTCTTCAGCTGCTCCAAGACAGCCGACTGCGAGACGTAGCTTGTCTGAAACGTGGTGAGCTCGCTCTGTAGCTGCACCCGTGCCTCCTGCGTGAACTTCAGCTGCTCCTGGAACCAGTCCTTGGCACTCACCAATGATTCCACATCGCCCTGCGCTACGTTTAGTTCGCTCTGAGCTTGCAGTCTCTCCTGTTGGACTTCCTTCAGTTGGACCTGTAGTCCTGACAGCTGGGACTTGATTTCTTCAAGGTTTGTCTCTTTCCCCTCGAGCTCCCTCTTCAGCTCTTCCGCTTTCTCAAGAAGCTTGGAGTTTGACTCGTGCGCTGCGCGTAGCTCATCGTTCAGCACCTGTATCGTCTGCGCCTTGTTTTCCAGCTGCAGCTGTAGGTCCTGCAGCATTTTCTCCAGGTGCTCCTTGTTCTGTTTCACAACTTGCAGCTCGTTCGAGAGAGCCCTCGTGTCTTTCGTCTCCCCGTGACCGCTCGTTTGGAGCTCGTCAAGCTTCTTCTGTAGCTCCACCAGCTGTGATTGCAGTTCAGCTCTTTCCCGAATCACCGTCTCAGCTTCTGTAGAAAGCATCTCCAGCTGGCCTTCCAGCTTGGCCTTTTCCATCAGGGCCTTCTGGAGTTTGGCTGCCCCTTCTCTCAGCATCGCCGTGGTTTCTTCCATAAGCCTGTTGTGGTGGGTTACGCTGAAGGAGTGTTCCTCGACAGTTTCCTGGTTGGTGGAAGAGTACACGACCTGTTCGTACTCTGTGTCCTGCTGTAGCCTGACTGGAACGAGATATCCGACACTGTTTGCGGTGGGCATGACAGTTGGCCCGTTCTGATTGGTTGACGCAGTATGTCCGTTCTGATTGGTTGACGCAAACCTGGAGGGCGTGGAGCTTCCGATCGGTTGGAACACGGCCATGCCGTCAATCGGAATGTCGATTCCGGAATCGGTGCTCTTGGAGGGTTCTGGTTGGGGCGTCTTGTCCCCGTCGATTTCGTCTCCCCGGCCATCGTGAGAGTTTGTTTCCGCTCGTCCCCACTGGGCCACCTTCTGGACATAGCTGGTCTCCTGGCTCACCTGAAAACACAACAGCGCAGAATGAAATTGGCTGGTCAGTTCAACAGTTCAACAGTTTATTCATGAAAACCAGCCTCGCAGCCTGGACAAAACATGCTGAATAACACTGATATTCTAAAGTTGATTGTCTGGCAAATAAAAATTAACATTACAATACATATACAAACACACAAACAAAAAACATTACAAAAAGCCTCACATGTGCACTAAAGTAAAGACCAGACTGTCCTAAGAGTCTTACTGCGAAGACTTATTCTACAGGCATATTGCCTTGTGTAAGAAAGAGTTTTTCAGTCTTTTCGTACGGGCTGCTGGTACTGCATTACTACCATTAGACACTCTGACTGCATTCCATCTGGTTCTTTGGGAACCTACTGCTAAGGAGAAAAGAGGTAGGGGGAGACCCAGGGCCAGAGTCACCTACTTAGACAACGTGCAATGTGACACTGACCTGCATGATACTAACGAATTGCGAAGGGCCATGGAAGACCAAGTGTTATGGAGGAGACTTTCTGGACAAGTAAGTACATTTTGTCTCTTAGAAGTCAGCCAATTACAGTTGAGATCACCCATAATTATAACTTCCTCATCTAAGAGACAAAATGTACCGCCATTGGCGATACGCTGCCCCTTGGTAAATAAATAAAATAAAATGAAAGTAAGTAAGTGGCAAACCTGTGAGGCCAGAAGGGACTGGCCCAGGGTGGCCATTTCCGAGTCTGTGCTTGTCTCGCTCTCTCTCCTCTTGGGCGTCGATCGGATCGCTTCTTCACTTGAGTACCCGCTATGTTCGGTCCCTCCCCCATCCTCCTGTCCCGTCAGCGTGCTCGAACTTGCCGTGGTGGTCGTGCTAACGTCGCTCGCTTGGCTGCTAAACGATGAACGCCTCACGCGCTCGCTGGCCTGGCTGCTTGCCTGGCTTCCCGAGGACGATCGACGGCTCTCGTGGTACCTTGTGCTCGATTTCGGCGGCTTCTTCTTCGTCACTGACCTTCCCACGTTCTTGCTCTTGTGCCGAGGCTTGTCCGTGCTGACCGTTGGCGAGGGCGTCGTCCTCCTCACCGTGGTTACCGACTCCACGGGACTACGGAAGAGTTTCACCCCGCCGAAGTACGCAACGTCACCGTTCTCCGCGGGGGAGGGTGACTGGGGTTCCACTGTCGTTGTCTCAGTTGTTGTTATTGTTGTTGACATGTTGTTGTTGGTGTTGGTGACTGTGGGTTCTCTCTCTGCTGCTGGCAGCTTGGTGGGAGGTTCGAACATGTACGGGGACTGCCTGGCAGCTGGGGGGCTTGTCTGAAACATTCAGAAGAAGGAGCAAACTTCATGAGAATGACTAAATGCAGACAATTATAAATGAATTAACATGTCAATAGCACTATTGAATTAGACTTGATAGACAATGATTCTGAAAACCCTAATGTACTCAGTAATCTAAGTGTGCATGATCTATAAATTGTCTGCAAGATTGACTGTTCTCTAACGATTCTGTGCATTTTTCTTGTTACCTTTTGTTGGATTTCTGCATTTCATTTTAAGTCAACTACTGTGATGATCTAATTTGTCTATTGGGACCTCACTTAAATCACACAGTACCTGAGTTACATGTAAGTCTGTGCTTGAATTTTTTGCATTCCTACATTGTTGTTGTGGCCTTGGGCAACTGATTACTCTCAACTCAACATTATTATGCAAGAAAACACACTGATTTCGTTTAGTTTGCTTGTCTCTCAGGTTCCAAGTTTATACAATTATACAATTATTGAGTGCTAACAGCTTGAAGTGTCGATGTCATTCCTATAAAAGCATATACCAGACTGGTATGTTATTGCTTGCTTGAACAGTTCAATTTAGTCCTTATACTATAGAACCATGAAAGAACTGCATGGGAATACATGACATTGTACCTTATTTGGTGTTCTGCAATTTTTCGTTGTGAATTTGTTTTCGTGAACTCTGAATAGCAGATTGAATGTGAGCCAATTTCAGACTGTAACATCTGTGTCCATAATATCACCATAGTCCATAATATCGCCACCTTGAGAAAAGATATTTTTACTGCAACATACCCTAGGTATGTACATTTGAGGTGTGCAGGAGTGCATACCAAAAGTATGTTGCAGTAAAAATATCTTAAAGTACACCATTTGTCAAGGTGGCGATATTATGAACCCTGGTGATATTATGGACACGGATGTTACCTGCTCTGCAATTTTTCCCTGTGATGATTTTGTAGCATTTTACAGCATCTTAAAAACATGAGCCAGTTTTCAGACTGTACCTGCTGTTCAGTTTGTTGCTGGCTCCAGGTTTGGTACAGTCTCTGTTGAGTCTGTATATGAATCTGAAGCCTCTCCCTGTACTGCCTCTCTGCCTCGGCAATGGTCTGATCCGCTGACTGAGGGGGGAGGTCACCAGTCGGACTACCTGAAAGACAAGTTGTACATTACTGTAATTCATGATTTTTTTCACTGTACTGTTATGTTCACTGTTTTCACTGTCACTTCTGTACCACCAAACTTAACATTACAGTTAACAAATATTTCCTGGGCTTTCTTTTTCCTACCTGTCGCCACCGTGAATGTATAGTTCCGTGAACATGTCCTTTTTTCTATGACCGTGAACTTTGCTACCGTGAACATAAAGTGAACTATAGTATCCTCAGACTGCTGGGCCGTGTAGAGCTGTAATTACTGGTACATACGTGGCATTGTACAGGGGGAGGCATTGTACAAACCATTGTCTTTAGCTACTGAGCACTGTTCAACTTCACAAATAAGTAAAAGTTCAATAAAATTTATAAATCGTCAGTGATCAATTCAAAACAAAAAAGTAGCTTTGCCCCAACAAAATCACCATATAAAATACATGCGTCATGTCCCAATTTGCTTCTAGATCAACAGTTCCTACTGGGATTAACAAAAACTTCCAAAAGCACAGTCTATACACATGTCAAAACTCACTTTAAAGATTATCCACAATTGTATGGAACACAATGAATGCTATGTAAATACCTGTAGGCAAGCTTTTCAAAGAGGCTTGAGTAGTTAATAGAGTCAGTATATGACGTCAGTGCAAACGTAATTATACACCTCACTTGTGCCATGTGAACCATGACTAATATTAAACTTCCCTTCAATAAAGGATATGTAAATGTTAAATTTTCAATAAAACTTTGATTTTCTGCACTATACTGTCTGTAGCAACTGTTAAAGGCACAGTGTATTTCTTTCTTTGTTTGCAGGTATTTCAAGTGGAGAAATTTACCAAGAGGTCATTATAAAAACAGAAGGCTGGAAAACTACCGGTATGCTCACTTCCTGAAACTGTGTATGCCAAGGTTGCATCGCTACATACATGTAAGTTCTCCCCAGACTCCAGTTCAGCATTTCTTTTAGTTCTTTTGAATTCGAAAATCAAGTATATCATGTAAAGATTCCACTGTATGTATGTTTCAGGATTTATAAGGGCTTTTTTACCAATAATCTGTATTGTGATACTTTGTGTGACCTTACCTAGGCTAGCCTCCATAGCATGCCAAAAACTGGGGGTTTTGAGGGGTCTTCAGGGTCTTTGGGATCTTTTATGTGCTATTTTCTGATTGCATAATTATAGACAACATAGCCGGCCTGGTTGAATTACCCCCGTTTTTAGAACTGGGCTGATCAGAAAACAGCCGAAGACCACCAAACCCCCAGTTCTATAAGCCTGCTACAGAGGCTAACCTACAATGTAGGCCTCCTCCCTAAATGACCTCCATGAAAAACAGCCTGCAGGCTAATACTAGTAATAGAAGCCTCTAAATTTTTAAAGTAACATCAAGTAACCTGAATTAACAAAAGTATGTTCTTCAAGACTGTGAACTTATTATCTCAATCATAACATCAGACTCGAGTCTCACGTACTGAAATATAAGAGACTTAGCAAGAGACAAACGCAGATGGATTGAACTGTACAGACACATACACTGATTTGGCCTGTCAATTATTGTAGTTTGCTAATTGTAGCCTGCTAATTTACAACCAAGAACAGTTATTTATTATTGTTAAAGATTCCACTATGTTTCTAAAGGATTTATTGGGACTTATTGTGATACTTTGTGTGACCCTTAATTACCTAGGCCTCCTCCCTAAATGACCTGCATGAAAAACAGCCTGCAGGCTGTTAGGAGCCTCTCACCAGTAAATAAAGCTTATAACACTAACAGAGTCACCAATTAAGACATGTTTGGCCTAATTCAAAGACATTAAGACTCACCTGTAAGAGTAGACTCTGGTAACTGGAGAGTTTCGGCGAAGGACCTCAGCATTTCATTTCCCCAGGCCGCGGACTGGAACCTCGCTCCCTGTGACCTTTCCTCGGCACGTACCTCACCTGGTAGGTTCAGTTTTGAAGGGTAAATGTCAGGAGAGTCCATATCAGTGCTTACCGCGGGGAGGGGCAGGGCGGGGGTGTCCTTATAGTAGTCTTGCTTTAAGGAAAAGACTTGTTTCTTACCAGTGGTCAAGTCCAAGTCTGACTGTGAAGGTTCTAAGGTTAAAGAAGTTTTGCTTGAAGTTGAGAAAGAAGTGTTCCAAGAGTCAGGCAAGGAAAGATTGTAGGAGTGATCTGTCCCTTCTCCTGGGTCAAATGTACTGCTGTGAAAGTCTTCAGAAGGTGGTTGCGGAAAAGTGTCACACGTTCTGATTCTTACGTCGTCAGATCTGGTGTTGTCACTCTCTTCAATCACCAAGGAATTTCGCCCAATTATAGGACTTGTTGCATGAACTGATCGGTTGATATACGATTGGCTACAATTCCTTCTGAATCACACCAAACTTCAGACAGATTGTGGCTCCTATCACTTACTTGTGAGGAGGGGTAAGATAGCGTGGCCAAATCTGAGACAGATTTTTCCACGGTTTCACGTACCAGGTCCTTTCGAATCTCCCCAGCAAGGTGCTTCGATGACTCCCGCACTTCTTCGCTAGCCCGACCTCCTAGCGAGAGACCGATGTAGTCCAGGTCGGAGTCGTAAGAGACCAGGTTACCGCAGGGTTCCTGAAGGCAGGCGTCCGTTAGCGACTGGTCTACGTGGTGTGTGCTTGTGTTGCTCCAGGTCTGGTTGTCCATACATGGGGGTCAGTGACTCCATATCACGTCAGAGTGCCTGGGGGGAGGGCAGAATAATACGTCAGTACTGAAGGCCTTGTAACCAGTTAAACACTACCGGTAACAGGTTCTTCTTCATTTCTGCTTAGCCCCACAGCATAGAATTATTGGCAGGTTGTGCATTGTTAGTAACAATTGTGATCCTGTACATACATGTTGTATAAACAAAGGAAAGAGAAGGATAATCAAGAAGGGAACATAAATAACTGATTTTATGTAGGGTTGGTTCTGTATCTGTAACTCTGTATCTTTATCTGTCACTCACTCACACTGTATAGCCGGTATAACCGCCTTTCGGCGTAACACACCAGCTGGTTGATTCCCAAATTCTTTATAAGTCAATATGAAGTCAGGGCCAAAGGGGAAAGAGTCTCCACAAGTCTCTCACACTGTATATTGAATGTAAATAATTTACTGTAGCCCGACACATGAGCCCTCTGTTTTCATTCTTCAACAGTTGATTAAAATAAAAAGCAAGTACCAGAGGTAGAATCTGAATACGTACAAAGGTTCTCCCTTAGCAGACCAACTCCCCTGGCATCTTATCTCTCTATGTGGCCAATGTCTAGCTCTGCGTCTGGAAGCCTGGTAGAGGCTAGAACTAGAACTAGAAGTCTTAGACTAGATCTGTACCTTAGTCCACACAGTACATGCATTAGGAAGCATTATAATGCCAGATAATAAGATTCTTTTCATCTTGCCTTAGCCAGGTCAGTTTTCAAACTCACAGACATACTGGCTATACAGATACAGATATGTAGAACAATACATTGATACTACCAAGGAGCCTTGCAGGAGGTTTAAACCTTTTTGGTACTACCCAAGCCCAGACAGTACCAGTCAAGCCCTACAGCTGTCTCCTGGGATTCTAACCACCCCACCTTTTATGCTAATAACACACACAGGTGAGTCCAGACACCTGTAGGCATTGTTTTGGTCAATTGGTCAACAATTACAGGTGACAAGAACTGATGGATCTCATGCCCTGCAGACAAGGAAACACCAGGGAAGCTTAACAGACTCTAAATAGTCTAGATGACGTACCACTAGCATGGAATATGTGTACTCGTAATTGTGTTACACCTACCATTGGCTTAAAACGGCTGTGATACAATGGCTGAAAGGGAAAGACCTGTGGTATTTACCTACACTGCTTGTGCATACACGTACAAGAATGTCCACAATTTGCAAATTCCAAATAGACAGACACCATCATGGCAGGCCATTTGGGGATAGTTTTCCACTGGGACAACGATGCTAAAACAAATGGTAGAGTTACGTAATGTTTAAAGGAATACACACAAAAAAGGTTGACTGTACAATTTTCTAGCTACATAACAATCAGTTGGAAAAGCACACCGATATTGTATTAAAAGGTAGAACTTACACAAAATCATTTTCCCTGGGTTCTAAGACAGTGAGAAAATTTCCCAGACTCTTTATCCTTCTCTACAGGCCACATTCCACAACTGAGAGGGCCTGCATGCCCTTTTTCATAAGGCGTAATCAGGCCTTTTTAGACTTCGTAATTCGTAGGCAGCCTTCCCAAAAATCAACGTAATTCGTAAAAGGACATTAGCCGCAAATCACAAAGTCTTAATCAGCTCTGAGACTTTAACGTACTTCGTAATCGGCGACGAAAATTTTTCGTAAATTGTTGAATCACTACCCCCCATGCAGGCCCTCAACTGAGCCTAGCCCCCCACTGAAAAGTATCACCCTTCAACAGCACTTGGGTCAACTTCATGTGAACAGCCCCATTCATGCTTGTGTAAACAGGATAACAAAACCGCCTTCCCAAAACTGTTTTTCATACAGTCTGGACTTTACATCTGTTTACAAGACAACCACATAATGGGGAGGGAAACATGATGCAACCACTGTTGAAAGGCAGTGGTTCCCTTTAAATCAATTATACCATAGCCATTCTGCTGTATTAACGGTAATGTAAGCAGGATAACAATACTTAAAACTGTCTACCATTGACCACATAATGGCAAAATGAAACGTGATACAATGACTCCTTGGTAAAGGTTAGACATCCAGGTAATAAGCTAAGGTACCGTACACCAAAAAAAAAGTCACTCAACTGACTCAAGCAACTGGATATGATTTTGGAAACGGTCAGACGTTTCAGGTTAAGTATCCTGACTACCTTTCGTCAGTGACTCTCAGAGACCAGAGGAGAAATGCAGGCTTATACTAGTAAGCATGAACTATTGATGCAATGACTATTTAAATTAGGCAGCAAGTCCCTTTAAATCAATTATACCATAGCCATTCTGTGCTACTGTGGTAAAGCATTGACCAACAGGGCCCATGTGTGCCTGTGTTTACCCAAGGCGAAAGTAGACTCAGTTCTATTCTGGCAGCTGCCAAAACATCCTGCAGCCTGGCACTGTGTAAATATCCCAGGGCCAGGGCTACCCTATAGCATAGTTGGGCGACTGTTGCAGGGCTTCTCTTGCTTGCAGTCTTTTACAATAGTCCTAACAACATTGTTAGGGCTAATGTAAAAGACTGCAAGCAAGAGAAGCCCTGCAACAACTGCCATGTCTAGGCAGTGGACCGTGGTAATATTAGTAAATTATAGTAATCATCATTATGGTAGTGTGTAGAGGCACAGCAACATATTATAAAACTACTGTGGGGTATGATTCAAAATTTCAAACACAAGTGAAGGGTCTCGTATAACCGTTACACCTCAGATAAAATTTCTCAACAGACCACTCCCCCATAATTTACCTGGTAACATGATCTCTAGGTAACATGATCCCCCCACTGTTACAGTGCTTCTCTCATCTCACTTGCTATCTTTAATACAGTGTATTACTAATGACATTATACAATACAATGTCTGTTATTACTATGTACCCTGTACAACAGTGTATCGTATTGGTTATTTATGTGCCAGTAGTTCAATTTTCTTTACGTTTATTCTGATGACGACATTTGTGGCAAAGGTAAACACTCCATATTATGGCGTCTATGCGCCCCTCCCCTTCTAGATGGACATCATTTTTCTGCCCAAACCAAGGCGTTTTGAGCATCCTTATACAGTACAATAAAAAAATCACTTCAAGGTACAAAGGCATCTATCCTACAAACATTTTTGTCTTATTTCTTTTCTTACTGTACTGGAAACTGTCTCCCATCGTTTTGGCTAAGAATTTTGATATTCAACCTGACTTTTAATTCGCTGATATTAGGACAGTTTGAGGTGCTCATATCACATAATAAAGGCACCAACACCTTCCTCTACATGTATTAAGTTCACAGTAATCGTCTGTAAAACATAGAAGTACCTAGGGGGATAAAAATGGTGATATTTAACGTTTAAAACCTACCAAACCAGCGGGACAAAATTCCTGCGGCCTTCCGAGCCAGCTTGGCATATGGATCCCATACCGGAAGTCTCGCGCGCACTTCTCGCGAGGTTTGCAACTGGCGAGAGTTCAAGTTGGGATCCGCCCAGTAAATGCTAAAAATAGTAAAAACTTTTGACATATGCAAAGTTTTATCAAGGTTTAAATATGATAATCATGTATTATAATTGATTCAAATAAAAACTTTCTTTTCATGCTAAAATTATAGATAAGAAATATTACTAGCAGTGGATGATTTGGGAGCCAACTTATAAAAAACTTATGCCTGAACTTTTCACCAACTTTGAATACATAACAATGTTGATCAATTTTTCTGCTACCACCACGTTGAAAACGTAAGTATTGTTTTGGGTGTGCCTTTCTATGTACGTGCCTGTGTGCATGTTTCCAACCTCCCATATGTTTGGATCAATTAATGTCATAGAAAGAAAAAAAATGCTGCTATATTATAACAGAAACATAACCATACTAATGAAATTAAGACAAATTATAAAATTTACAAAAATTCTCAGTATTTCCATTACGAATAAGCCAATGAGACAGCTATGAAGTTCAAACCACTTTTAATGAATAAATGACTGGTTAATAATTAACTATTTAAAAAGTTTTAAAGTATATCATAATTTCAGCAGATCTCAACGCGTTTTTCCGATACAACTTTTTAATAAGATTGCTAGCGATTAACTCATTATCTAAGTATTACAATAAAAATTATCAGATATATTGTTGGTAATAATCCTTGTGTGCGATAAATATCAAGTTATGTCGTGTGAATGTTAAACAATAGTGCTGATAAATTGGCACTTAACACCATTGCATAATATATCAGTTATACTGAACAAGGCTAAAAACTCCTATCATAATTCATACGCTTTAATATGACAACATGTATTTACTTAAAATAAAAAGATTAAACCATGGAAATGTACATGTAAGTCAATGAGCCAGTATTTGTAATGGAAATGAAAGAGAAATTGAAAAAAATATAAGAACAAAACAGATCTCGAGACATGAAAATCCAAGTTCTGCTCCAATACATGCTGGATTGGAGGGGGGGTAAAAATGTGAATGAATTGCAACAGAGGGTGATGACACAGACTAAATTGCACACACATTACACACACACACAAGGAAATGAAGATAACAGAACAATTGACAACCATTTTTGTCCTAAAAAGCTCAGCTCACTGATTTCCCACTACACCATTCTTGCCACTGGCACCATTACATTTTGAGGTAGCCTTGCAACAGTTAATATCTGTGTCCATAATATCACCAGGGTCCATAATATCGCCACCTTGGCTTAAAGATATTTTTACTGCAGCATACCATAGGTATGTACATTTGATGTGTGAAGGACTGCATACCAAAAGTATGTTGCAGTAAAATATCTTTAAGCACACTGTTTCTCAAGGTGGTGATATTATGGACCCTGGTGATATTATGGACACAGATGTTACTAGTACTATACTAAGGTTTGCAAGAAAGTCAGAAATAGGAGGGTATCAAAGGGGTACTACTGGCATATCAATTTTTGCCACAACACTATGATCCCAATATACTCACTACCCCTGTACAGGCCTGTACTACTAACTTGACAATATTCAGAATCATGATCAGTTGAAGGGCTCCTTAATAGAAACATGATTAATTCAGGATACTGCTACCTTTCGTACAGCTTCTAACTTGGGAATACTACATAATCTTTCACAAAAAAGGTACTTATCTAACCAATACCATTAAACAGGTATCTTTTCCACAATTTCAAATGGTAACATTGCACCATACCATTGCAATCTGCAAAGACAACATAAACCTGAATGTTTTTTTTCACAACTTTTGCTGTAAGTTTAGAAAAAAAAAACAATGTAAAATATCTGCAAACTTCTGATTATAAAAAGTTTGTAGAGGGTCATGTTGAATACAAACATCTTTATAAATGTTGTTGAATACAAACAATTGTGAACAGTATCAAGTCTACATTCAGCTCCAGTAAATTGTAGTTATAATTAGTGCTACAACCATCCACTGTGGTGAAAAACTGGCTTTAAGACTTCTTAGTAATAATACGTAACTATCTAGCTGCTACAAATCTTTTTAAAAGATAGAGTACAAGGATTCAAAGAGAGTACATGTACCTCCAAGAAATTCCACTAGTACATTTGCATTTAAAAAAATGGGTACAGTCAAACTTGTGTAACCAGCCCACATCATGGCCACATGGTCAGAGCAGCCACTTGCTTTCTGGTACTCCCTTACACTGACAATGATATGACCAGATTTCTTTCATAGTCTCTACCAGGTTTCAGAAGTGCCTGGAAAGAGTAGAAACTGGTCAAATAGACAGATAATATATAAATATGCCAGGATGCCCAAGAAAACAATGTTTGAGAAGTTTGCCATTTAGAGAAGACTGGCCAACTCCCCTGGCATGTTATCTGTCTATTTGGCCAATTGCTACTCTTTCCAGTCACTTCTGAAGCCTGGTAGAGACTAGCTCTTTTGGTATAATTTCCTTGGGTGCTCACTAGACACAAGTCTGGCTGTATGCTGTTCCTGAAGTTTTAAGATCTAGACTTGAGGGTGTTTGCTCCAGTCATAGTACGTGTACTTTGGAGCAAAGTCCATGTTCCCCATGGTGTACTCGGAGTCTTCGCTGTCCTTGATGTTTGCCTTCCCGGTTTCGCACTCAGCATAGGAGGGAGGGGCTGGAAAATGTACAAAAAAACAGGCTGTGAAGATTTTGTGCTGGATTATCGCTAAAAAAATGTTCTTCCTCATTTTTCTTATTTTCTTATAGTGGGGACAAATTTACAAAGTTACATGGAGAAATTAAACTAGACAGTCACTCTGGTCTTCTTCAATAGACTGACCCAGTGACACTTTTCACATGGCTTCTCTGAAGTGTGATGCCAACACTGGGTCAAAGGTACATGTATCTGGTAGTGGTACATGATATCGCCCCCTGCCAAAGTTGAGTTTACCAGATACATTTGTACCAGGTACCTTTGACCCAGTGTGACTCTAGGTGAGAACAATCTCCTGTGTTCGATTAAAATAATTTGAACTTTCATGACACAAAAGACAGTATGACTTACGCAGACCAGGTGCCCCTGCCACAGGCTGCACAGGGGGTGGGGCGGACGGCATCATCCCAGCAGGGGGGGCGGACGGATACCCCCCAGGGAGGGGGGATGCCGCATCACCCCCAGGGGGGTACGCTGCACCACCA
>NW_017803943.1:208948-217892 GCF_001625305.1 Branchiostoma belcheri | reverse complement strand
GGGTACGCTGCACCACCAGGTGGGGGTACGGCAGTCCAGCAGGAGGGGGGTAGGCGGCATCAGGTCCAGGGGGGTAGGGGGCAGCGGGGTAGGCTGCAGGGGGGGCGGGGAAGGAGGGGGGTGAGGGGTAGTAGCTCCTGAGGGGGATGAAGCCTATCTTGATGGGGAAGTTCATGTCCATGCTGGTGTGCGCGCCGCCGATGTGGCCGGAAATCTGCAGGGAGATACATACAATGTTGGACATCCAGGTAACCAGTAATCATCTACGTGTATAGACACTCACTCACACACTCACTATCCAGGATTAGATTATACTGCTGCTGTTGTCCCTGCCACAGGGGTCAGCAGCAGTCGGCTAGTAGTACTGGTCTTCACACTGCACCTCCAGGCAGCCCTATCCAGTGGGTCAATACTGGCAAGGCTGCGCTCTCTAATGTCTTTCTTCACACCCTCTATCCAAGTCTTTTTCGGTCTTCCTCGACCTCTGCTGCTAGGCAGCTGCAGTTCAATGATGCTATTAATACAGACACTGGCATGCTTTAACGTGCCTGTACCATCGTAGTCAGCTGGACTGCACAACAGGCAATTCAGCATTATAACTACTATATATATAGTATACCCCTGGATATGTCACTCGAAACATCTGGAAGTAATCTTTGTAACTTATCTAGCAGTGGAGTTTGAATTGCCTATGAACAAGATGATTATTCAACACAAGAAATTGGACCCAAATTTTCGACTGCACAAGCAGACTGAGCAGACTTTCCACAACCTATGAATATGATCCACTACTCATGGAGTCACTTGTGTCATAACGTCAATTGTACCAGGTAATGGATTGCTTATTCCTAATGGCAAAGACTAGAGTTGTACAGTGGGAAATTTCGAGCCCTGTTAGTACTGATGTAGACTTACCTCCAGTGTATAGTCGATGTCGATGATGCTACAGTAGCGTAGAGAGGAGGGAGGGATGGCGGGGACTGTCAGGCCCATCTCTACCTGAGACGACTGACCCTCTGCACAGCCCTGGCACTCTGTCTTACTCAGGGTACTGGAGGACGAACGGCTCTTACTGGTGGCGTGGAACGAGACATGCTGGGAACAGGAGAAAGAAGACAGGGTTTGAATTGTATCCAGTTAGCTTGCAGCATCTTTGTTTTAAATTGTAACTTTGTTATCATTTCACATAAGACTCACTGTCAAACAGTTACAGTTCTTGCTCAGTTTCTTCTTCTTCTCCACAGTGACCTCTGACCTGGTCAATGCCATGCACCAGACTGTCTCTCATCATGGTAACTGGTGGTGGGTTACATCATGTTGCAATTTTATAGTAGGAGGGATTTAGACTCCTGTCACCATATACATGTATGTGAATGTGTTTGAGGAAGAATTAGCAAGGCAGACCATGTGCGAAGGTAAAAATTATGCATTTGATTTGGAAATGTTACTTTTCTAGCTGTACCTGAATCAGCTTGGCTGAGACGCGGGTGACCTCTTCGTTGGCGTTGTTCTCGAGGGTTCCCCGGATCTGCACGGTTTCTCCGGGGCAGTACGCGGTCCTGTCTGTCTGAGCCTGCAGCTCGATCGGGCCCGAGGCGCAGCACAGGCAGCACAGCATCTTAGACTTCTGTCCTGACATCGGCGTCTGTGAAAAAAAGACTTTTTTGAGTCTCTGATCTGTTTAATTTTTGTTCTAAGATCCAGTAATGCTTCCACATGCAAGTCTTCAGTTTGAAGTAGAAGAGAAATATTTGTCAGATACCCTTCCTTGCCTGTCAATATATGAACTTAAGTTAAAACACCATTCACAGACAGGCTGAATGTGTCTGTGAAATAAAAACAAAAAACTTTCTGAGTCTGATCTGCTCGACTTTTTGTTCAGTGTCCTGAGTTAGTGCTTTGACATCTCATGCAAGTCTTCAGTTTTGAGTTTGAAGCAGAAGCAGTTTGTTGTTGGATACCCTTCCTAATAGTAACACATGAACTTATCAAAACAGCATTCACAAATGGGCTGAGTGTTTCAGAGGCTCTGCTTCTTCTTCCTCTTCTTCATTGCCAAATAATGATCGGACAAGATGGCTGTCATAGTAACAAGTGCTATAGAAGACACCCTGTGGTGTTGGAATACAATATGTAGCAAGTGGCAGGACAGAGTTGGAGGGACCGGCCATTATGTATATGAGTTTCAGTAAGAATAAACAGAGCAAGTTTTTAAGGCTACATTGTAGACCAAGTGAAGGTTATTTTGGGTATCAAAATCATAAATTACCAGAGCAGTGGGTTCTTCGTTCAGATCGTACATGTCCAGCACAGTGAAGGCCCTCTTGACGGTGTGGTCAAACTTCCACGGCTTGTCAATGGTTCCCTTCAGGTAGTACCTGCAGGTAGAAACAAATACATCAGAACTCTTTCAGATCAGACTGTATAATCAGACTTGCTACGCCTGGGATTTACAGTTCATAGCAGTAGTATGTATATATTCATATATGTAATGCAATGTAAATGTTGTGTGTGTTTTTTTCTTATGTATTGATTGTAAATACCAATGTCATTCAGGCAACACTATACTTCTATAATATACTGTATGTCTGCAATGTTTGTTTGGTTTGGTTTTCTTCTTAATGCCCACGATCATGATTAATGATCATTTTGGCATGCTCATTTTTTCACCTGAGTGAAGTGAGGAAAGTTGTGTGAAGTGCCTTTCCCAAGGGCACAAGATCGGTGACAAGGCAAGGTAGGGTTCGAACCCGGGACCTCTTGGTTTTGAGCCGAACACGCTACCGCTACGCCACACAATCCCACTATAATATGTTGTTCTAGAATGGTCAGTTTAAGAATAAAGATCATTTAAAAGTTTTCAAAGTCAGGTATGTTTGATTTTTGCTGCGTCTAGTTTTGTTGACACAGCATTACATGCCATGAGTGATTTAGTTGTGATAGTAGACGAAAGTAGTACTGTATTAAAAGCCTTATATTAAGGCTAACGCTACACAAACACACACCGCGCTACGCACCCCTGTTCAATATAAACGTTGATTGACCGGCATTCATTGCGGTTAACAAAATGTGATAGGTCCATTGAGTACCTGACGTATCCGTGAGCGCCCTCGAACGAGCACGGCAGCCCCTGCTGAGGCAGCTGGTACTGGAACGGGAACACGTGACGACCCGCGGGGAGGGTGGGGTTGTCTCCGGACTGACCCTCATCTGTGGAGAACGTTACAGCCGGTTAGTGGAAGATTTTACTTGATAAATGTTAGATTTTCAGACGACTGCATGTACTTTTTTTAGGTGGCCAGGTCAGCACAGTCTATACAACAGACAAGAAGCTTACATTTGTATTGCATTTTCAAGGTTGTTTAAAAAGTGCAAGATTTTAACGTTACTTATGTTTACCGAAGGAAAACATAGTTTTTGCTCTGTTTTCTCTTCTTCTTCTTCCCCAAACCAATAAGGTCAATGACCTGAACATGGAAGATTTTACTAGTGTAGGGTATTGGCATTTTGGCAGTGTTGAGTTTCTTCTGATATATACAGGATGATTACTAACTGCCAGAGTTTCTGTGTATTGGCTTGCCATGTCCTTTCTAGCTGCAAAAGAACCAGTCCTTTTCACCTTGAGAAAAATTGCAGACGGTCAACCGAAACGTTGGCAGGCAAATTCATCCCAGTTACATTGGAAGAAACCCACCATACTGATTCATTGAATAAAACAGTGCTGAAAAGTGTCAGTAAAAGTTAAGAAAGTGACTCGAGATCCGTGCAATCACAGCACACGTTAGAAGAATTATCCAGCAGAAAGAGAGAGAGTAGATCACACAGCAGCAGGAGTTAGGAGCACACTTTTTTTGAAGACGACGTTGTACCTTTCCCAAAAAGCGTCACTTTTTGCTGAAAGTATGTCTCAGAGGCGGAGTAGTGCCTGGTGGTGGTGCGCCGATTCTTGCCCGACCCGGTCGAATGCTGTTCAGTCCAGTGAACGTACGCATGCCCATGGAATTTCAGGCGCACCCCTACATGAGTATCAGCCATGCAGGCGAGAAATGAAAGAAACATTATCCACAACGTAAAGAGAAAAAAATAAGTGTAAGTTAGGTAGCTTACCCTTCCCATATATAGTCACCTTGTGCTCGAAGTAAGTTTCGGAGGCAGAATAAGACTCCGTGTGGCGGTTATCGCCTGAACCGTGCTCCTCTGTCCAGTGTACATAAGCATGGCCTTTAAATTTCAGGCGGATACCTGGTAAGGGAAGAGAACATACAGGCAAACAGATCTGAAGGATTTACTGTGATTGGTTGGAAAGCAATTTAAGAGAGTACAGGATGATTGAATGAGAGAGATCTGAAGGCATATCTGGATCCCTGATGCCTATATTGATACCTCATATAGTAAATACAAACTTGGTGCCATTTTAACAGCTACCTTAAAAATTGGAAAAGGAGGAACTAATTTTTAACCTAACGCATTATCTAATTCTATGGAGGACAACCCTACATCAAAGAAGGAACTTTTCTGTTCAGACAGCATGGAACAGAAACTACTAGTTAGAGACTGTACCTATAAAATTGTACTTACAATTACATATATGATTATCTAATTGAATGAAAGATTGACTGATTGATAGATATATAGTTTGATTGATTGATATATAGATTAATTGATAGATAAATTGATTGATTGATTAATTGATTGATTGACATAGATTGGTGGATAGACCTGGGGGTCAGAGTCAACCTTCGAGTTACTTACTAGTAGTACTCCTTTCTCTTGTGTTACAGATAGATTGATTGATTGATTGATAGCTATATTGATTGATTGATTAATTGATTGATCGATCGATCCATACCTCTCATTTTCATGGCTTCGTTGAGATTGACCACAACCTGGCCACAGACCCACTGTCCATTCTGGAACACGTCCACATTGTTGTTGAAGACCACACTGAACTCCTGAAGCTTCCCCATTCTCCAATCTTAGTCTTCCCAGGCCTGAGTCTTCCCTCCACCAAATTCAGGCAACTACTAGTACTAGTGCTTAGCTTGGGCTGCTGACAATTCTGGAACAAGAAATCAGAGATTGTAATGAGAGCCTGCATGGGGGATCCCGACAACGCTCTACGCTGAATTCGGAAACCTCTCGATTACGCTAAAATGCGATAAATTCTAAGTGGCTACAACGCATTACGTGGGATTAAAACAGCGAATACGCCCTATGGAAAATGCGCCAATTACGCTCTACGAAGTATACATTGAACGGCCGATTACGCTCTACGGAAAAGGGCATGCACCCCCCCCCATAATGTTATGTGTAAAATGACCTCTGACCTCCAGAAAAAAGAAAGCTGACCTGGACTGTGTAACGGACATCATTTCTGGAAAATGATTTTGATAAAAATGTTTTACACCAGCCTTTGTTTATGATTTCATGTATCACATGTTTTGTTTATGTATACCTTTGGATACTTGTGTTACTTAGTTATGGCTAAGTTAGTAAGAACCCTTGGTTTACGTATGTTAAATTTTTATTTAAGTTTATTTTCTCTGTTAATAATATATTGATGATTTACTGTAACTGTGCTGGGCTCCATTGAAAATCAAAATTATAAAATTGTAACGTTAAACTTCTAGGAAGAATTGGAGGGGATCAATTGGAGGGTCCCTCGTGCAATTATCATAATAGTCTGCACGTACTAGTAAGGTTAAAGCTCTGTAACGGTTATACTACATGTAACGTTACATGCGTGCAAATGTATCTCATGTCATCTAAATATAACGTTACAACTTACATCTAACGCGTTACCCCTCCCCCTATGCTAGCACAGTGCACGGGGAGGTCGGGTTTCTGCTATTTACATATCAGAAAAGTATTCTCAACTGCGTCTGTAGAAGTGACGTGTTATGAGCGGCGTTCTCTCACGACGTCGCGTTGAACGGGTTATTATCGGCAAAGTGTCTTCAAATGTACATTTCCTGACCGTTCAACGGCTCTTTTCCGATGGGTTCTGAATTTCGGATACAATGCCGATCGTTTTCCGACAATATGTATCGGATTTACAACGGGTACTTTCTCCCACAGGATCCCGTCGCCGGTCGCCTAGGCAACAAGTAACAAACCGCTGGCAGAGGGGGTTTCCCGGCTTGGATATTGCCATGGCGACACTCAAGATTGACACATCGACTCACGTGTCACCATGGGAAGGTCACATGACCGTCCTGACAAATATATTACTACGCAGTTCTGAATGAATGGGTTGGGGACATTCTACCCTTTGCAACTACAAGTTGCACTACTAATTTTCCCCACACGATCATCATATATTCGGAGAGTGTTTTTTTCCCTATCTTCATTCCAATTTTACTGAAATCCCCTTTTAAGTGGCATATATTCTTCTTGTAACGTCACAATTGTACATTTAATATATGTAATTACACGTCTTCAATTTTCAAAGTGACAATCTGCAGGATTAAAGGTTTAGTTGAGTTTGTTAAATGATTCTTACATTTATATGTGACAATTATTCAATTCAATGGTCGTGTGCAAAATAAAAAGTCGATACAATGAAGCTGGGCACGAACGCACGGACTACGAGCCACCGCCATACGTATACGGCATGTGGCAATGATGACTTATGAACACAATACAACGATTTGTATGGTAGCTCCGTCTTTAGGACTCCTGAAACATGTACAAGAAACTGGAACATAAGTCAATCACACAATATCAATCATGACAATAATAGCATAGCATGGGATTCGAACTGGCGCCGTTCTGGCAGCCACGTATCTCAAAGCAAGGCAAGGAGGCAGCGACTCTACCGACTGAGCCACTCGCGCGCGCGCGCGCTACAAATGACGGTCGCCGTGTTCAACTTGAAGAACAAAGCGCAATACAGAATGACATGATAAACGTCGCATATGGCGTACAAGATTAACCTCAGGAATAAATAGTAACTATTATACGACATAGGTGAATTTCAAACATTTGTTACTTTCCATTTCCTTTGAAGAAACTCGAACCACCACGTCAATAGTGTAATATTTGCACAAGCAAAGTACGGAGTTCGCCATGGCTCAGCGGGATGATTGCAAGAACATTGGTGAATATTGCGAGATCCAGAGGTCGTAGGATCGTATCCCAGCACAGGTCTTTATATTTTTTTTCCCTCCTCCTTATCTCTTTTTTATGCCTTTCCTCTGAATGAATTTTTTATACTTATCAATTATAAATTACGAGAAATTTCTATCACACCCAAAAAGGGATTATCTCTCCCAAGTGTTGTTTGTACTTTTACAGGGTAACCTTACAGTTTGATTTGATTTGATTAACAATGCACTACACGTGGGACACAGGCAGCTGTTGCAAATGTATGTGAAAACAACAACAACAACGTATTAAGGCTTGTAGGGCTAGTCCTTGCATCAGCCGCCCTGCAGCTCTTTTTGTGCTATCTCCAATCAGGTAGTGTGTATTGTTTTTGCTTCGGTCGGCTCTCGATACAGCATGCTGTTTCCTGAAAAAGAAATATAATAGTATTATTTGTCTATCGAGTATCATTATGTAGCATAAAAATAAGTGCCAAAGAACGCACAGTAGCCTAGTTATTGTTAGCAAAGGCGACAACTGTGTGGGAAGACTTGTGCAGGGTCCGTGAGGCAGTGGAAGAATGATGTTTAACAGACCAGGCAAGGTAGGTTCGTTTTTGTGTCGATCTGCCGTTCACAGAGCTGCTGCAGTGCTGGTTTGCTCTGCGTCACCGCCCTTCGGTGTAATCTGATATTCTTGAAAGCCACCGCCACTAAAGCAGTTCAATGACGCTTTGAGGTAAAAAGTGACGCTTAATACGAATTTCTCAAATAATATCCTGAAATCTGTGCTGCTTCTTGGCTTTCTTTGCAGACCAGTGCGGCGGCGGCATTATTTTTTCGGGGGTTGGGGGAAGCTGATCGATGCGGGTTTTGGCCGCGGAGGGAGTTTGCCCGCGGAGGGAGTTTGCCCGCGGAGGGAGTTTGTTGGGCGGCGATACTCGTGTTGATCAGCGGCCCACCCCAAAAACAATGGCGCCGCCACACCAATCTGCGAAGAAGGCGGTAAACTTGGTCAACCTAAAGTTTTCTAGTCTGTGTAACGCAAACACTGCCGTCCGCAGCTTTAGTGGCCCCTTCCCGCAGGGCGGCCGGCAACCGTAATTTTAATCAGGCTAAAAGTTTTCAAGTGTTTCAAAAGTGTCCATTTCAATGGTCTTCATTATCATCGATATCAGTTGACTGTATTTTGTATTTAGGCAAAGCTTATATTAATAGTAATCAACAAGCAAAAAAAAAAATTGAATCGAATGCCTAATTCATATGACTAACCTATGCTACATTTATTTGGGTAATCAGGATGTAACGCATATTATATTATGACCTCTGGTGACCTATGGGGGAAACCGATACGTGGCCGACGTTCGTCGTGTATGTGTCGGAAAACGGCCGGGAAACTAATGGGCGGACTCCATTGATTCGGCCCGATTTTTGGCCTTTCGTCGGTTCTAATGTAGGGATTATCAGTACTAAAAACCCGACACATGTATGATATCTTTCTGTTAACAACCAGTTGACAACCCGATCTCCCCGTGCACTGTGTAGCTAGAGCTTGCACCGTAACGTAACAATATGCATGTGTTTTAAACGTTTTCTGTGCCTTACCTGTTATCGCTGCTACGCTCAGACGTTCAATGGTTTTGCTGTCGATCACTATAGGCGAGTGTAACTTGGTAACCTTTCCTTCATATTTCCAAATATTTACGTTCAGTTCCGCTTTCTTCTGCCATGCCACTCCCCAAAATGTGTCTCGTGCCGTCTCGTCTCGTTGCACATCTCGCGAGATTTGGATGGCGCAGCGCAATCTCCAAGCAGATACTACGGTGGCAAGTCTCTCTCTCTCTCTCTCTCTCTCTCTC
>NW_017803943.1:205929-208841 GCF_001625305.1 Branchiostoma belcheri | reverse complement strand
TCCCCCTCTCCCTCTCTCTCTCTCTCTCACAACATGACTGAACTCAGAACAGACTCGTTCAAAGATAGAAAGACGGTGATGGTTTATTAAAATCACAAAAAACAGAATGCTACTAATACATGTAATTTGATTCAATACATTTGCCACAATGGCTCGATAATGTGTCACTTGAAACTTTTGCAACTGCAACTTTGAATAAGTGACGGTCATACGTTATGCCAAAATTATATTAAACAGTTTTTAAAAATGTTACCTAACACAGCCTATATTAGAAGTAACTCGAAAAAAGTTGAGCTAATATGGAGACATTCATTATTGTGTACAATTCAGAAATCTCTCTTCAAATTTACAACTATGTCAACTATACACTGCAATATTGATTCTGAAAGCTTAAGGCAAACACTCTAGATTCTTTCAAGTTATACTTACATAAATATAAAGTTTGCAATATCAGTTTGTATGTACACAGTGGTGGTTAAAAGTCAAGAGTTCATATGATAAGGTGGGTAGTATAAAGGAGATAGCTAGAACACAATTTAGAGATTAAATTTTTTTTAAGTGCAAAATAACGCTATAATCATGTGTAACATGTTATATGTTTTACTGGGCTTCCTATCAGACAAAAGATTTAAAACTGTTCTCTTAGAGACCAAAAATGTGGACATGGGATATTTTACACATTAGTTTCAAACTCCATATATGTCCTAGGACTTGGAGCTAACAAGTCCTGTTCTTCTGGGTCTGGAGCACGCGAGTCCTGTTCTTCTGGGTCTGGAGCACGCGAGTCCTGTTCTTCTGGGTCTGGAGCACGCGAGTCCTGTTCTTCTGGGTCTGGAGCACGCGAGTCCTGTTCTTCTGGTGACTTATCACAACAGCACGTAAAGGGAGGCCTTATCTTTCCTCTCAACACCATTAGGATAAATCCGAGCCCAGCAGAGACGACAGACCCGACAAGCACACCCACCAGGGCGGGAACATCGTACCAGTCCTGTCCCGCCTTCAGGGTGTACCACACCGTTACCATGGTGATGTTACCTAGCAACGTCAGCGCGGTGCTCAGCCAGAACGTCCGATTGTGGCCCATATAAGAGATGGTCATGCTGAAGGTATCCACGGCCATATGTAGAAGTGCAAATATCATATTTGGGCAGGTTCTACAGTTCCCATCAATACATATAAGAGTAACTGCCATTACCAGCCAGTGCACTACAATGGGCAGGGCGATCCATTGTTTAAAGGCAGAGGCGAACAGCCCTATAGCCAGTACACGCACACTGAGTTCTACCACTTTCCATACGGTGAGGAGGATGAGCCTTGTCACAAATCCACAGCTCCATGTCCTGTCTGATTTATTGATAACATAGTAAAAAAGTGTCACTACAGCCTTGACTGCTGCCAGCAGTGACGCCACCATGGAGATGACCTTCAGGACGCTGACCTGTTCACCTGTGAGGAGGAGGATGTAGAGCTGTAGGCACAGCTGAGGGACGCTCTCCAACATGGCTGCAAACAGGTGCATGCCGGGAAGTTCCCTACTGACATGTACTTCCACATCTTTGCCTTTCACTTAAAACAGATAAAGGATGTTGAGATATGCTGGAAACACACCCAATTGCAGGATAACAAGCAGGACCTTGAAACTTGTAACCAGTGTACTGTCTTTATCATTCGATGATAATGATAATGACCATATATTTATGATTATTGACGGCCCGAGCACAAACCCCAGTGTCAACCCGAACCAGGTAGAATCCCCGCTGTAGTAGTACTGAACCGCCAGCGCAAGGTCAGT
Organism: Branchiostoma belcheri; assembly: GCF_001625305.1. Lineage (NCBI taxonomy): Eukaryota > Metazoa > Chordata > Leptocardii > Amphioxiformes > Branchiostomatidae > Branchiostoma > Branchiostoma belcheri. The sequence goes on along the minus strand of NW_017803943.1, from coordinate 207,049 downwards.
GATAGTATCAAACAGATACAGGCCCAGCGGGAACAACACAAGGAATAGGATCTTCCTCGGCAAGGGGTTCCCGACTGACGAGAGACACGTTTGCTCTTGATGGTCTGTATCAGATGTTTCTGCCGTAGTCCCGGTCGCAACGGCGGCGGCCATCGTCCTCTGCTCCTGCCTCGAGCTCAAGTCGTAGGGCTGACACATCTTGACTACTGCAGCTCAGTGTGGGCCAGCACATCTGCGAAGAACATAAAGCGGCTATAAGTGATACAGAACAGAGCAGCCAGGCTTGCCCTGGGATACACAAGCAAGGACAGGTTGCTAGAGAAGCTGGGATGGCTACCAGTGAAGGACAGAGTTCACCAGAAAGGACTGAGAACTTTCCGTAGGATAATGAAAGAAAAACAACCCATATCATTGTATAAGAACATCACTATGCAGTCACATGGTTACCATACTAGAACATCAGACTCACAGACCATCCGCCTTCCTAACCTCGAACAAATGCACAGAAAAGAAGATTTTTGTATAGAATGTCCAGTGCCTGGAATGAAATGAAGTGGTGATGATGTACATGTATATAGCTTTATTTTAATCTGTTTTAATATGTTGTAATTGCCATGTATTTATGTTTTGTAAATATGTCATGTGTGTCTTGAAGGATCACAGGAAGAATAGCTACATTTGTTGTAAGCTAAATGTGGATCCCAATAAAGTCAAGTCAAGTCAAGTGCTCCCTACTGTAGTAATTAGATAGTAATGGAGCTGATAAGTCATGCCCGTAGCCAGCATTTTGAATGGGGGGGTTCGTCCCACTGCTTGAGGGGACCTCGAGCGCCGAAGGCGCGAGGTTCCTAGGGGGGTCCGTGGGCATGCTCCCCCGGAAAATTTTGAAAAATAAACCTTTTAAAATGGCATTTCGTGCATTTTTGAGAGGATTTCCAAGAAAAAATCAGAGATAGATTTTTATTCAATGACAAAGGGAGCAGTTTTTCTACGATTCCAGTCCATCTTTTCAAGAAAAATCTTGGACCTTTACATAAAATGTGGACCAAAAAGTGGACCTTTACATAAAATGTGGACCAAAAAGTGGACCTTTACATAAAATGTGGACCAAAAAGTGGAC
>NW_017803943.1:170890-205811 GCF_001625305.1 Branchiostoma belcheri | reverse complement strand
CACGCCAGGTGCGTAATGGCTACAGTTCTGGCCTTTATGAGGGCCTGCAAGACCTTTTTCGTAAAGCTTAATCAGGCCGTTTTAGACTTCGTAATTCGTAGGCAGCCTCCGCAAAAATTAACGTAATTCGTAATTGGACATTAGCCACAAATCGTAAAGTCGTAATCAGCTCTGAGACTTTAACGTAATACGTAATAGGTGGCGAAAATTTTGCGTAATTCGTAATCAGTCACTACCACCCCCCCCCCCCTTCGCAGGTCCTCCTTTTATGTTCTCTGCCATGTCGACAGAATGAGCTGTTTACGTGCAGGAGAGGAGCATGCGCCGTGACTTTGATTGTTTAATAGCAGAACACAGCCTTTCGCATATGGGGATTTCTATAGTTAAGGACCCGGAAGTGACTGACATCGACTCGGACAAAAATACAGTAGGGTACCATAGAAAAGCACGAGAAACGAATATGTTCAAATATAGGGTACGATGTACAAAATAACAAAAAAGTACAAAAAATTATCGTTTTTTTGACATCATGCCGCCCTCTTTTAAATGGCCTCCTGCGGAGCGCACCGGAACTGCAGCCGACTCACCCTGGCAGGCAGCGGAAAGGTCAGGCGCATTTATACGGCGATCGAGCAGCCTTCCTAATCTATATCAAAGCCGACATATTATGGTACCATACGGTAACTTGTATGCCCCGGTGTGATCCACATTGGGCTGTGTACAAGCGGTGCAAGCTGTTTGTCGCACTCATTTCTTATCCCTACGTCATCATGCGTAATACTGTGTTCTGCTACCGGTCGACGTTACAAAGTTTACCTGACCCAATACCATGTGTTGGTTCTGATACGAACCTTGTTCAGTTACTGTTATCGGTTAAGTCAAATATTTTTGAGCTAGTTGACAAATACTTGCCAATAACTCTCTTACAGGCACTCGGAGGGTCGGTCAATCATCCAGCCAGGACACTGAGTTGCAGACCAGGCAGGTCGGACGGTTGGAAGCCGAGTTCAGACACGGAAGTGCACTGCCACGTCGACAGAACTTCCTGGATAGACAACCGAAATCTCCAAGCAGATCCCTCTCGGTGGCAAAAAGACAGTATCAAATTGGCCAGGCAGTATCCATTAGCCAGAGAAGCTCCATTAGCCACCGTTGGTGGGGATCGGGACAAAAAAAAACGGCCATATATAAAAAGGTAACGATCATTCCCCACAACCTCTGCATGGAGAGTAAGACAACCGGAACTTTAGATAGCATGCGCCGTCACATGACCGTTACTAGTACAAAGTTCAACTGGATTTTTTGCTCTGTTTGTTTTGCTCAGGTAAAATGGACCTTGTCCTTGGTTATCTGATAAGTGCGGGCGCAGACCCTTATGTTTACCTCTACATGCAGACGGGTTTGCGGAAAAACCTGTCCACCAACCAGGCCAGTCCACCAGGCCAGGCTAGCCAGGCCAGCCACTCCGATCCCCCCATTCATATCCTCGCGTATGGTAGGCCATCCAAGCAGCGGAATTCATCAAAATTGCACCCAACGCATATGTATGCGTACGGGAGGTTAATGACCCCCGCGGCAACCTTTGGGTGGCCGCCAGGAGCGCGATTTATTCGGGTAACACACATGAGGAGTCCATGCACACACAGTAAGGAGTCCATGCGAAATGGACATTTAAAAATATCTGCCGAGTTTTCCCCACATATGCACACAGCAAGAAATGTACCGGAGCGAATATAAGTAGAGGTGTAAAAAAAAACTTGTCAAGGTATTTTATTTCTTCGAAGTTTAAACCTTTGAAGTTTTTAGTCATCAAAAGTATTCAAAAGTACATATCATCGATATGAATGGGGGGATCGGAGTGGCTAGCCTGGCCTGGTGGACTGGCCTGGTGGCCTGGCCTGATTGGTGGACGGGTTTTTCCGCAAACCCAAATGCAGACTAATTGTCAACCAACCATTACCACAATAATTTCTCGCAATACTATCATAATAATGACTTGTTCCGCAATATATTACATTTAAGGACATGTACTTCCTTTCCCTACGGTGGCAAGGCAGTATCCAATCGGGCAAGCTGTGGTCATTTGTAGTCCACCAGACTAACACCATAGGTTCAAAAACAGTAACATTTAGCCAAATATGGGGGATAATTGGCCACCCGAGCGAGTTTGGCCACCGTGTATATAGTTCATTTGACAAGGGGGAAATGTTTGCAGGAATTCTATTCTATTAAACTCCTTGGGAAGGCCTGGTGGAGGCAAGTGTCACCGTTGGTCGATGGGCACTTCTTGACCGAGAGCATACTGCCTTGCCACCGTAGCATCTGCTTGGAGATTAGTCTTATAGCTATTTATGGCATCCTTGGCGAGTGCTGATGTACTGAGATCACAACAGAGTCGTTTAACGATGGGAAGACTGATGGTTTATTAAAATAAAATAAAACGCATTCTTCATAATCAGAATGCTACTGATGATTTGATTCAATACATTAACCACAATGCCCGCTAATGTAAAACTTTTGCAACTGCAAACTTTGGTAAACGTTCGAATGAAAGCTCATCTGTGTTGGTAGATCCATAGTTATAGACTTCGAACGTGTTCGAACACAAGGAATGTTGTGTTGGAACAAGTTCGAACTCTACAACTTTGGTAAAAGTTATACTTACTACATGAGGCTCAGCATTGTGGTGCTATGTGACACTTACACACGGTTCGGGGTAAAAATTTAATGGTAATTTTAGTTCTTACTATACATAATTTACATTGTAAACAAGTACTTTGTTCACCTTTCTGCAAGGCACTGACAAACAATGCTGGTTGGTCTAACATCAGTTTGAACACAAACGGTGAAACTGCCGTATCCCCCTTTCTTGTATTTACAGGCGACTGATTGTAAACAATTATTACATCGCTTACACAATGACATAACAAAAAAAAAACAAAGAATTAGGTTGGCTTCCCACTTGTCTTGTCTTGTCTTAACAGGATGACAAATCGTTCGATGTCAAAATCACATTCAACACTCATCTCTAAACTGACCAGAACAAAGTAATGTGCGATACAATGTATATGATATTGACTCGTGTATATCATGTATATACAACTAAATGTAACTTCAGTTACAAATGAGTTATTTAGTTCTTTAAGCATTTAATTGTGTTAGATATCACCTTATAAAACTTTCTTTCCCGAGTGTTAACTATTGACCTGGTGAGTCCTGTTCATCTGGTGACGTTTCTCAGCACGTACATTTAATCAATTTGTCCTGCGAGCACCATAACGATAACTCCCAGCCCAGCAGAGACAAAAGACCCGACAAGTACACCTACCAGGGCGGGAACATCGTACCAGTAGTCCTGTGTATGGGTGTACCACACCGTTACCATGATGATGTTACCTAGCAACGTCAGCACGGTGCTCAGCCAGAACGTCCGATTGTGGGCCATAGAGAAGGTTATGCTGAAGGTGTCCACGGCCATAAGTAGGGCTGCTCCAATACCTAGGAAGACTATAGCGTTCTTATCAATACATATGATAGTAACTGTCATTACCAGCCAGTGCACTCCGATGGGCAGGGCGATCCATGGTTGAAAGGCAGACGCGAACAGCCCTATAGCCAGTACACGCACACTGAGTTCTACCACTTTCCATACGGTGAGGAGGATGAGCCTTGTCACAAATCCACAGCTACATGTCATGTCTAATGCTTTGATAACAAAATAGTAAAGACCTGTGACCACAGCCTTGACTGCTGCCAGCAGTGACGCCACCATGGTGATGACCTTCAGGACGCTGACCTGTTCACCTGTGAGGAGGAGGATGTAGAGCTGTAGGCACAGCTGAGGGACGCTCTCCAACATGCCTTCCAACAGGTGTACAGCGGGAAGACTTATCACAATATGTTTGTCCACATCATTACCTTTCACTAACAGATACAGGATGTTGAGATATACTGGGAACACACCCAATTGCAGGATAGCAAGCAGGACCTTAAAACTCATCAGTTTGCTGTCTTTAACATTCCCTGATATGAGCAATGAGAAGATATTTATGATTATTGACGGCCCGAGCACAAACCCGAGCGTCAAGCCAAACCAGGTAAAATCCCCGCTGTTGTAGTACTGAACTGCCAGCGACAAGTCAGTGGTGACGTCAAACAGGTACAGGCCCAGCGGTACCACCACGTAGAACAAGATCTTCCTCGGCAAGGAGTCCCAGACCGAGGCAAAACAACCCCTGGTGTTTTGCATCGGTTCGGAGTCCCAGACCGATCCTAGACAACCCATTGCGTTTTGACTCCACTCTGAAGGGTGGACAGAGAATGAGCCAAAGTCTGATTTACCACAGTGACAATGCTTTACCCGGCAGCCAGCGGAAACACGTACGTTGACCTAAAAGGGGGTCGACAAAAAAAGCCATCATGAAGAATATTTACAACTACCACAGGAATAAGTTTTTGTATTTATATTCTCAAAGTTCAAATGTCCTAATGTCATTGCACAAATTGTGATATTTCCTAGATGTGGTAAGAGTATTAAGTATAATGCCCTTGCTTTGAATTCATATTGTGCATATTTGTACACATTGAACAGGTTTCAATCATGAATTAAATGCTAATGGGTTTCCTGAAGAGTGTACAAAATTGGACCTTATGTCACCAATATCAATGTTCTGCTAAAGTGATTATCTTACCTCATGTGACGTTTAGAGACGAAGAATGTCTACCCAGGGCGGTTGCCTCTGAGACCACAGGTAGAGCGGTTGGGAGCTGAGTACAGACTGAAGCGCACTGCCACGTCAACAGAACTTTCTGGACAGACGGGGGAGTGTTGTTTGTGTACTGGGACTTTAGGGAGCATGCGATGTCATATGACTTTAATTGTATAACCTGTCACCGTTGCAAAGTACATCTACTCTGTGTGTTTTGCTCAGGTAAAATGGACCTTGTCCTTCGTATCTTATAAGTTGGGTGCTGACACTTATGTTTACCTCTATATGCAAATGAGCTGTTAACCAACAATTACCACAATAATTTCTCGCAATACTATCATAATAATGACTTGCTCCACAATATATTACTCTTAAGGATATATGCTTCCTTATCTTTTGTGAGAAAGGCACACGACATCCAAACATACTGACATTACTGTTAGTCCTCACATGTATGCTTATGAAAACTTAGGACGTCAAAAGGAATGTTTAACGAATGGACAATTTGTACAGTAGACTAATTTGATGTTGTAGAGTCGTAGACTAATTCATCAAATTTGAGTAGACGATTGACAAGGCCTGCCTAGAAATAAATACATAAAAGCATAATCTATGTATTTGGGTTAGGTTTAGTCTATTCCAAGACCCCAAAGCCCTATTACAAGAGCACCATCATATAGCAAAAGACAGCAATACTTTGAGGTAAGTGCTATGGGGCCTTTATGACGAATTGTTACTATAAATCTAGATTCACGATATTCAACATCAGAACAGCCTGGACAGTTCTATCGTTAAGCCACGACCAGGCAACACTTCCAAACAATGGTGTACCCCAAAACTATCCTTCTCGCTATGATCACCGTACTTCTGGAACAAGCCGACCAGTCTAACCGTTACTCCAATGCCCCCGGCGGCGCGAGGACGGAGTCTCGGGGCGGTTTGATCCGGGTGGTCGTCAAGCCGTCCGACGCCCGGGGTAAAGCCACTGGCCCCGGCGGCACGGGCTCGGTGTTTCGGGGTGGGCTGCCCTGGTTGTTCCCGCCGGTCAGAACCGACCGGGATAAAGCCACTGCCCCCGGCGGCGCGAGCTACGGAGCTTCCGGGCGCAGTGACCCGGGTGGTCGTTAAGCTGACCGACGCCCGGGATAAAGCCACTGGCCCCGGAGCAAGCACGGAGTTTTCGGGCGGGCTGCCCGGGTTGGTCCCGCCGCCCGACGTCGCCCAGCCTAACGCCACTGCCCCCGACACGGGAAGGTACGTGTTTTTTTTTTTTATTAAAAAAAAGCAGTGATGAATACAAATGAAAGGACACAGACAAAGTGACTGCGAACTCAACGTATATTCTTGCAGCCACTTTTCCAATGGAAAGTAAACTTGAAAAAAATTAAGGTATTTTAGAATACATTTGAAAAAGTGAGGATTCAAAAGAGACCTTAGGTTGAAGGGTGAGTCAAAACTCCCACCCCAGAACAAAAGAAAGCAAAGCAGTAATCTCCAAGCAGATGTTTCAGTGGCTGCAAAATACAGTATCAAATTGGCCAGCGAATATCCATTTGCCACCGGGTACGGTCGGGCCAATGGGTACTGCCTGGCGAATTTGATTCTGTCTTTGCAGCCACCGAAAGGTCTGTTTGGAGATTAGCAAAACAGGGCACATATAGCTAAAAGCCTTTTGTTTCTGTAATGTACATTTTGTAGGTACGTGTTCCCTGGCGGACTGCCGGGGATGGTCATTACGCCAGTACGGTCAAAACTCCCATCCCAGAAGAAAAGAAAGCAAAGCAGGACACAGTCAGCTAAAATCGTTTTCTTTATTCAACTCAATGATGATGTTTGTGTGATGTAGGTACGTGTTCCCTGGCGGGCTGCCGGGAATGGTCATCACACCAGTACGGTCAAAACTCCCATCCCATAAAAAAAAAAGAAAGCAAAGCAGGACACATACAACTAAAAGCGTTTTCTTTATTCAATTCAATGATGATGTTTGTGTTCTGTAGGTACGTGTTCCCTGGCGGGTTGCCGGGAATGGTGGTCACGCCAGTCCGGGATATGGAGATCCTGGAGGAGAGCTATGCTCGCGTTATGGAGATCAGGAAACACGTGGTCACAGACTTCGGTAAGTATAAAATGTCTTTAGACAACAATAAGGCTTTATTTCAAATCCAGTGGACTAGCCCCTTGCTATAGTGCTTGCACACCTGTGTGGCCAAAGGGCTACAGAAATGGATATGGGCACCACCCCTATGCTCCTCAAGGAGTGGAAAGGGACCTTTTTCTTCTTCCTCTTCAGCGAGACTTCCTAGCAGCAAAGGCTTGGGAGTCTCGTGAGCCCGAGTGAGAAACGCTTGTTGAAAAAAACAACAACGTTCAACAGTTTGGAGTAGTTTGCCTGAGAAATGTAAAAGTACTAAACGGTCCAAACGGGCTTTTTACTATACATTTTTGGGGTTTTCAACCGTCAGCTTGCTAAGGTGACCATTTGGCACCACCTTTACATGAGTTATGGGGTTAGGCAGAGGGAGAAGGAAAAAAACATCATTAATGTTGCAAACGACTATACACATGTGCCAACTTCATGTTTTTTGTAGAGGTTGCTGACTGCACCACCACTGGAGATGAAATGGGGAACGAAACAACTACGTAAGTACCAAAGGACAGGGACATTGACATATTTAAGGCCAATTGGATTAAAACAGACTCAAAGTGTAGTAATTGGTTATCTAAAATTGGCAAAAGTCCATGATTGAGATGAGATGAAATCCAATCTTCTATCGGTCGCCACTTCCATTCAGCACCTAATAGCTAAAAACAGCTTCAAATATGCCATATGTCTAAGACAAAACTCTGTCTCCTAGAAATAAAATCATGTGAAATTTTGTAGACATTCACTGAAATTGCCCCAATTCCATGCAAAAGCGCGTAAGATGTGAATACAAAATGTCTGGAAAATGTTAATAAAACAGTGAGAAAAATTATTATCTTTAAACATTATTATAGCATCTACTGCCCGGTTGGTTGCGCCGCTCATGTCAAAGCCACCGTGTGGGGAACTGGAACATACAAATGGGTAAGTAGACTCAAATACCGAACCGTTCGATGAATTTTGATGTAGCAATCACGCCATTGATTAGTTGGTTGGTTGGTTGGTTGGTTGGTTGATTGATAAGTTGATTGATTGAAACAATTAATCTAATAAGTTGGTAAATAGGCAAAAATACCAAAATGTTAGATAAATTTTGATTTATTAATCACTTCATCGATTAATAAATATTTTCATCGATGAATCAATCGATCGATCAATAAATTTGTTAATTGATTTTATCGATTGATTGATTGATTGATTGATTGATTGATTGATTGATTGATTGATTGATTGATTGATTGATTGATTGGTTGGTTGTTGATTGATTGATCCGGCAGGCCTCGTCCATGTGCCGTGCGGGCGTCCATAACGGGAAGCTGGTTCACTCCGCGGACGGATTCGTCACGGTGGACAAGTTCAACTGTTTGATAAACTGTTTTATCGATTAATTGATTATTCATTTATTGATTGATTGATTGATTGATTGACACCGTCAGGCCTCGTCCATGTGCCGTGCGGCCGTCCATAACGGGAAGCTGGTTGACTCCGCGGGCGGGTTCGTCACCGTGGAGAAGCGGCAGCTCGGGATGAACTGTCTTATTGATTTATTGGTTATTGAATATTATCATATAGCCGGACGGCGTGGACCAATCAGAGGCCCGGATACCCGTGCTGTTATTTCCCGATAACAGCACATGTGGTGTTATGGCGGAATAACAGCACATGTCGTGTTATGGCTGATACCATTATGTTATAGGGTATAGGGGCATGCGACTCTTTCTGTAAACCTTTGTAGCATTTTTCTGTCCAATAAACTTTTTTGTTTAGCTTCATTTAAACTACAATTTGCATTAAATGAAATTATCCATATTTGTTTTAAAGCGTATAATATATTCGAATGTATTTTTATGTATGTATATATATTAAAGCTGTTGTATTTCAAACAGGAATTGTGTTGATTGACAGTTTGGATAGGCTATATGATAATAATTTTAATGCACTGCCTTTTCCTCGTTGTATATGGTGTCATAACTGCATGGGCAGCTGCCATAACCACCTCATAAACCACCTCGTTCGCTTCGCTCACACGGTGGTTTATTCGGTGGTTATGGCAGCTGCTCATGCAGTTATGACACCATATACAACTCGGGGCAGTGCATTAACCCTTTATTATTGAATGTTATTGAATTAAAAAGTCTTTAGATATGATGATGATGGCTGAATATTGGCAGGACTCGTCCATGTGCCGCGCTGCCGTCCATATCGAAATCGCGGGATTCGAAAGATCGTTTTATTAATTGATTAGTTTATCGATTGATTATAGATTGATTGATTGATTATTGAATTTTGGCAGGACTCGTCCATGTGCCGCGCCGCCATACATAACGGGAAGCTTGATGACTCTGCTGGCGGATTTGTCACGGTGGACAAGCGGCCGCTCGGGATGATGTTTCCCGGGTCCGTCCGGAACGGCGTCCGGTCAACCCTCGCCGTCATCAACGCCAAGTACGTCACTATGATATTTACCTTCGCCAAGAAGGTTATGTTTTCAGGGGCGTTCGTGTATGTGTGTGTGTGTGTGTCTGTCAACACGATAACTTGAGAAGGCCTTGATGGATTGTCTTGATACTTGGTAGGTGGGTAGGTCTTGATGAGACCTCAAAATGATTAGATTTTGGACCCCCTAGCGGCTTGTTATGGTACTGCAGCTGAACTTCCGGTTTTGATATCTCATGATCTAGACATGCTATGGTGATGAAATTTGGATGGTAGGTAGCTCTTGTGCTGGGGAAGAAGTGACATGAGTTTAGGCCCCCTAGCGGCTTGCTCTGGAACTACAGGGATATATTCTTGAAAATATTCAAAAGGGGATAACTCAAGAACCAGTTGACGGATCGTCGTGATTTTTGTTATGTAGGTAGCTTACGTGATGCTTAATATAATTATGTGACAATTATGCAAATATGGATGTAATTTGCATAATTTATAGGGAAATTCTATAAATCATCTGCATTCCATGATAGGACAATTGAAGCTTGTGACATTGGTAATTGACAACCAGAGAAACACAGGAAGATATTGATTATGTTAATAATGACTTAATTTGCATAATTAATTAGAAAATTTTATAATTATGTAATGATAACTGCCTGGAATTTCATACTTGTGGTATTTGAAAGTTAAATTGAGGTGAACATCATTAAACATAATTTATTCAAATCAGGACCTCATTTGCATAATTTATTAGGAAATGCTAGAATGCATTGTTTGTTAATATAAGACTGTCTTTTGGTTGAGATTATGATAAAATGATATAATTCATGAAAATTAGGTTCCTATTTCTTAAATCAGGGGGGAATAATCTAATTTATAATTTGTCAGTCATAAAGATTAACATCATTTGGCGAAGGTATGAGATCGGGGAACTCTAGTTTTTGATGCGTCTAGACAAACCCTGTATTACAAACATGATCTACTCCCACATTTTCCACTGTACAAAAAGCGAGAAGTTGACCTCTCTATATTAGCTCAGTGACTAGAACATTTTGTACTAGCCTAGTACAGTACCCTTGTATGTTCCTTATGTATGTATGTCTAAGTCAAGTTGTGCATCCTCCAATTTCCTATATACGTTTGTTATGTGTCTGTCATATCTTGACCTGTACCTAGCCCGTTGTGGCATGAATGTACAATAAAGGTATTTCATTTCATTATTGTTTTTATGTACTTTGAATAGTGTTATAGATTGTTGTCCATGTCAACTTCCACTGTAATGTCTTGTGTCTGTAAGAATTGCTTATTATAGCCTTTTGCAATAGCCACAGAAGTTAGTCTGGCTGCCCTGTGCTCAACGGCCAAAAGGAAATTGATAGATGCACAAATATTATCCTCAGAATTTTCGTCACTTTTAGGCCATTGATGAAACTTTTCAAACTGTAGTTTATTTCAATGGAGCTGTCTTTACCTATACTAACCAAACTATTATTAAACATTTGCAATATTTGGACAGAAAAAAAAAGCAAAATGGCTGAGAGGTTGACTTTTTCTTGATGTGAAACCTTTCTAGTATTTCCAACCAATTTATGATATAAAAAAAAGTCGAATATAGTAACACGTCAGTAGAGCTGATTTCAGTGATGGTTGACATCTTATGTCTTTGAAAAATGACAGAAAATGCGATCTAACTGAATCGGAGATTCTACCGGTAGAGATTGCAATCATAGTCTGGGTAGACAGAAAATGCGATCAGGAACATCTATCTGATAATAATTGCTTTTTCATTTTTCTTTCTCGACCAACAGTCGCTTTCCTAAGGGAGACAAGAAGTCGTTCGTCTTGCGGAAATATAAGTTCGGGGAGTGAGAAATCCGTCGTACGACCGTGTCACAACTGTTGCACGACTCATTGATATTCTTGAGACAGTCTTGTTTCTGTCGTGCAATATTCGCCTGTCTCGTGACAGAAAACATTTCCTGTAGACCTTTGTCGGCAGTAGGTTCTGTGGCATACAGTTTCTCTCTAAAATGCATTAACCCATTACACGAAAATTTTACGAGTGCAAATATCGCAGATTTTTATGCCAATGTTGACTAGTAGCAAGAACTAGAAAGGGGTCATGGACAGGGCGCTAGCCGGTGGTAACTGTCTAGCCTCCGTAGCAGGCTTATAGAACTGGGGGTTTGGTGGTCTTAGGCTGTTTTCTGATAAGCCCAGTTCTAAAAACGGGGTAATTCAATCAGGCCGGCTATGTTGTCTATATGCAATCAGGAAATAGCACATAAAAGCTCCCAAAGACCCTGAAGACCCCCAAAACCCCCAGGTGTTGGCATCCTATGGAGGCTAGTAACTGTCGTCGCCAGAATGAGTGTTAAGAGAATAGATGAATAAATGGATGCTAAGAGTCCAGACTAATTTGAACACTGAATACAAACATGACGATACAGATTAATCTAAACCCAATCTACTGTGCTGGATTTTACTTCATGGTTTCATGAATGGTAGAATATCGTGGTGCTTTGTGTCCAATTTGTAACAAAAAAGATCGCTTTAAAAGTTACCTATCATCGGGTTGAGAGAAGAAATGTGAGACAATACTTGTCTAGAAAGAATCTTACACAGATCACTCGCCTTCACTGTGAAGATGTCAAATAAAATTCACATTATCAATCAAAATTCAATCATATGTTGTATTTTATTCACTGATGTCCCGAGGCAAATATAATACATATCTCTACAAAATGCTTATAAAGTACATGACAAATATCTGGCGGAACATTACCTTTTAAAAACATATATCATAAAACGATACTTGTTTTATCCGTTTTGATATGTTAATTGACATTTTCATAGTGTAATATAGAACTGATGTCGTTTGCATTTTCACAAGGCACATGTATCTTCGATGGCATCACGAATTTGGCCATCTTTCTTTTCGCCTTCTTTCCAATCCGCCATAACCTTTTCTCAAAAGCCTCGTTTGCCTGAAATGAAATGCACCAAATCAAAGTCAGTCTCATTTCTCAGTAGTAGTGGTCATCAGATACTGGTCCTCATGGAACATGCGCATTTTGGTGTTGTTTCTTCCCAATGAACGTTTTGGAGGTAAACTAGCACATGCATCAGACCATGATGCCCGCGGAGGATTGATTGTGCTGCTAATTAAAAAAGGAACAACTGTTACAGTAATGTACTAATGATGATAATTTTGATAACTACCATAGTGATGATGGAAATACAAAAAAATAGAAAGGTAACATTTGCAAGGCAAATGCATAATGTTAACCTTCGCATATGGTCTGCTCCGTTAATTCTTACTCAAACACATTCATATATATGGTCAGACAGGAGTCTAAATCCTTCCTGCTATAGAATTGCAACATGATGTAACCCAACACCAGTAACCATAGCGCCAGCCGTCTGTTTCCAGGTCATTGACGTTTTTGGTTTGGAGAAGAAACTGAGCAAAAACAATATGTTTTCCTTCGGTAAACATAAAATATAGATCTTACCAGAAGCCATATTTGCCAGAGCTTTGACGTCCTCCATCCCGAACCCATCACTCAAGTCAAACCGAGGCTGACCTCCATGATGACCCCTGTGGTGACCTCCGTGGTGACCTCCGTAGCCGCCGTACCCGCCGCCATATTGGCCGCCATATTGGCCGCCGTATCCACCATGATGGCCGCCGTGATGACCGCCGCCCCCTAGCAGCCCTCCCAGGCTCTGCAGCATGCCCATTTTACCTTTCTTGTGGTGACCGTGACCTGTACATGAAGATATTCTTCGGTAAGTACATCTGCTTGTTCTCTCACCAATAAAAGTGGAAACAAGAAACCATAGGCATCAGAGGAAATTTGCAATCCTAGCTTTGGCTTCCTGAATTCCCCATCAACTGGCTTCCGACCAGATTCTGAGATCTCCTGTCTTACAGACAGACAGAACTTTATTGCACGACAGTTGTACATAGTGCAATGTATGGCAAGGTACAAAAAACAACAAAAAACAATAAAATGAACGTGTTCAGTAAGACCTAATGTAGATTAAAACGTAACATATCCTAACTAGAGTTCGATGATCTCATACCTCCATGACATGTGTATTGTTTTCATAAATCTTACGCATGGTGATGACCACCTGTAATTGGCTTACATTTTTCACCGCATATATTTAAATCATATGAGGCCATTTGCATATATTGTATCAATTGATCATACTCTCCACCAAATGACAGGGTTATCTTAAGAAATAAGGCTATTCTAGCGTTTCCTCATAAATTATGCAAATGAGGTCCTGATTGACATAAATTATGTTTAGTGATGTTCACCTTCACTGAACTTCCAATTATGGCAAGTATTAAATTCCCAGCAGTTACCACCATAAAATTGTATCAATTTGCCATTTATTATGCAAATTAGGTCTTCCTTTACATAATCGATATCTGCCAATGATCTTGTCGTTCTCACTAACATATGTCTATATAGTTTTATAGCCCTAATATGAAATACAGCTGATTTATAGAATTTCCTCATTAATTATGCAAATTAGATCCTGATTTGCATAATTATATTTTGATTATGTCAAGCATCACTTAAGCTACCTACATACCAAAAATCATGATGATCCATCAAACGGTTGTTCAGTTATCCTCTCTCGAAGATTTTCAAAGAAACCACCCTGCAGTTCCAGAACAAGCCGCTAGGGGGACCAAACTCACGTGACTTCTTTCCGAGGACAAGAGCTACCTTCCATCCAAATTTCATGACCCTAGCATGTCCAGATCGCGAGATATCAAAACCGGAAGTTGCGCTGCAGTACCAAGGGAAGCCACTAGGGGGCCCAAAATCTAATCATTTCCAGTTTTTGTCACACCCTACCAACACACCAAGTATGAAACCAATCCATCCAGGCGTTCTTGAGTTATCTTGTTGACCAACAGACGGACAGACGGACAGACAGACGGACAGACGGACAGATAAACGCAACTGAAAATATAACCTCCATGACACATTTCATGGAGGTAATTACTCAAACAACAAGGGATAGCACAAGTCTTTGATAAAGCGTTATAATCGAGTGGGGCTAATCAATCGTCCACCCACGGTCTTTCAACATACTCTGTTCGGACACGGAACAAACAAACTCACCTGTCAGGCACCCAAAACAGTACTTCCGAGGCCGGAAGTAAAGAACACAAACATTCATAACACATGTAAATTACTTGATTTCCCGAACAACCCAGCAAAGGCTGAACAGAATCTGATATATATTCTCGCCCCTCTTCGATAGGTCCATCTTTTTGTCAATTTCTCAAAGAAATAGACATAAAACTCACCTCCCTTCCCCAGCGCGCCCATACCCAGACTCGCAAGTGACCCCAGGTTGAACCCGCCCTTCTTGTGCCCGCCGTGCCCGCCGCCGCCGTGTCCTCCCAGCATCCCCAGGACCTATAAAATACAAAACATTTTTAAACGTTAAATTAAGTCGCGATCTTCTTGTGGCAGAGAAGAAGACCCAGTTGTCCTTATCAAATCAAGGTAGTCATATACATATTATACTGCTCTTAGTCTTTTTGTTCGTTGTTAGATTGTGTATCGTTACAATGTACATTGACTTATACATATTGCTACATGGGATATGGAATTAAGTATTGCTATATGGGATTACGTATTGCTACATTGAATAGGGGGTTACCCATTGCTACATGGCATATGAGATTACGCATTGCCACATTGGATATGGAATTATGTATTGCTACATTTAGCATGGGATTTAGTATTGCTACATTGGATATGGAATTATATATTGCTACATGTAGCATGGGATTTAGTATTGCTACATTGGATATGGAATTATGTATTGCTACACTGCATGTGAGATTACGCATTGCTACATTGGATATGGAAGTATGTATTGCTACATTTAGCATGGTATTTAGTATTGCTACATTGGACAGAAATTACGTATTGCTACAATGGATATGGGATTACGCATTAATTGCTACATTTTGCTGAGAAAGTTGAGTAAGTAAAACGGTCCTTTCCTGGTTGCCGTGTCCCCCGTGATGCCCCTGTCTGCCGTGATGCTTTCCGCCTCCCGCGTACGCCATGGAACCCATCACCTGGCGGGGTCAGGGTTAATGAGTTAGTTAATTAGTCAACAAGCGGTTGATATTAATCCATTAATAACAAATCTAGTACATAAGAACACGCAATCTACCTTCGTTATAGAATGAGAAAGGGAATGACACACACATCAATATATGATTATGATTATGGTACTCGTATAAAATGTTGAAAATTACCTTCATTTTATTTGACATGACGGGTCACAAGGTTCCCCCTCAAAGGAAACCAGGTACCAAATCACATCATAGATTTGAAAATGTACAGCATAGAGGTCCAAATCACAGCATGGAGTTGTTCAAAACAGCATAGGGGTCTAAGTCAGCATAGAGGGCCACCCCTGTGCTCAAACTAATCTCCAAGCAGATTCTGTGGCCGTGGGGGCAAGGGGGTATATTGGCCACTTATAACCATTTGCTGGCGTATTTGATAATGCCTGGCCAATTGGATACTGTCTTGCAAATTTCATACTGTATTGAAGACCCCCAGAGTATTGGATACTAGTACTGCCTGGCCAATTGGATACTGCCTGGCCAATTGGATACTGGCTTGCCAATTTCACTGTATTGAAGCCACCCAGATTGAATACTGCCTGGCCAATATATTGGATACAGTCTTGCCAATTTGATAC
The DNA here is from genome assembly GCF_001625305.1 of Branchiostoma belcheri. Lineage (NCBI taxonomy): Eukaryota > Metazoa > Chordata > Leptocardii > Amphioxiformes > Branchiostomatidae > Branchiostoma > Branchiostoma belcheri. Next base: position 189,767 of record NW_017803943.1, on the reverse strand, counting down.
TGTATTGAAGCCACACGGCCAGTATTGGATACTGCCTGGCCAATTAGATACTATACCAGCCTTGCGAATTTGATACTGCATTGCAGCCAGAGAATCTGCTTGGAGATTACGTTCAAACATAGCCTGGTGTCCAACCTTGTTAGCTTTGGTCCGCTCCCCAAGATCGCAAAGCTAACAAGGCTGGACATCAGCTGCAGGCTAGCTCAAACAGCCAAGCGAGAGTTTATTATGTACTGGTAACTTACAACTACACAGCACACATGTAGTGTATGCAGCAAGGTCTGCAAAACCAAGGCCGGACTTTCAAGCCACATGAGAGGTCACCAGAGGCGCGAACCAGATAGTCTACAATACAGTGAAGTGCCAAAGTATTAAACTCACCAGCCCCAGCGGCCCGAGCTTCTTGAGCAGCCCGTACTTCCTGAGCGTGTTGAGGTGCTGCATGGTGGACAGGTCCGTCAGCCTGTCCGTGATGCCGTGCGGGTCATCATACTCCTGGTCTGCGGGAGGCAGGTTTATAAGCTAAGTCATTTTCACCTGAGTTAACGTTGTCTATAAAGAGGTAATATCCCTCGTCTGGAAGACATGTTTCTGTGTTCATTTTCACTCGAGTTAACTTTGTGTATAAATCGGCAATGACGTTGGGACCACAAGAAGAATAGAAAGTAGTGTCAACTGGAGCTACATGTAGATTCTAAATAGTTCAAATATATGGAAGTCTCAGAGTATGGCAAGTCTACATTCGAAGCAAAGCAAATCCTACTAGTACAAAAACTGTATACTGTATACATCGACTTCCTTGCATGTATGTTCATGTACATGCAGCGTCTTCTTTCTATTTAGTTCTATTTATTCATTAAAAAACAGTTATTATACTGTACTTTTTTTAATGGTTGTAGAGGAACTGCAACAAACTGTCCGACGCTTACCGTGATACCTGCCCCGCTTGCCGTGCTGGTAATACTGGTGTTGTTCTGAAGAGACAAACATTACAGTCAAAATTATTAGTTTAGTCGTAACATGACCTGATTAAGGCAACCAAATTTCCAAATTCATTATTATACATACTATAAGAGGGCTACCATCATCTTTCAAGATTGAAGGATTCCTACTACTTCTACTACTACTTCTACTACTACTACTACTACTATACTGTAACTACTGTAACTACTACTACTACCACTACTACCACTACTGCTACTACAACTTCTACTACTACTACTGCTGCTACTACTACTGCTACAGTAACTACTGCTACTATGAAGCTCGCCCCTGGGCCGTTGCCAAAACGTACCTCCTCTGTCCGCCCGCTCCAAAACGTGGTTCAGGTCCATCAGTTTGCCGAGTGTTGCCTGCTCTTCTGGTGACGCTCTCTGCATTACTGTGAATAATGATATATAATTAGTTTTATGTACTCTATCTGTATTAACAGTTTAACACTGACACTATATAATACACACACAAAAGTACTTATCTATTACATGTATTTCACTAGGGGCATTATGACTGAGCACAAAATACATAAAACAAAAAATAAAGAAAACAGATTTTTTTACTTCTTTAATTCATGTTGAAGTGTAATATTGTTTCATGCATGTTGAGTGCATTCTCCATGGCTTTCTATAGCTACAGATGACTGATAGTAGCATGTATAGGGTTTGAACCTCAAGAATGTAATATGCGTGTTCTGCATCATAGCACTTGTTATGCATTTAAGGTGAACTATGCAATTACTACTGCTACATAACAGTGTGGTAATGTTTCGACTGATTGTAAGACGAAAAGATAAGTACTCTTGTTGGTACATTTTAGCACAAGCCTTTCTAAAGTATGTTATTGGTACATATATATCAATAGGCCAAGGGCTAGGTACACAATGACACTACAACTTCCTACATGTGCAAACACAAGACATTTGTGTCCAAGGCCAAGAATCCATGCTATGCAATACACGCCTACCGCACTGTATGAATGCATGTATACTGCGCAGTATTTATATATTCAAGCCATAAACTTGAATAAGCCATTATTGAATATATCTGGTGACCTGTAACTTTTTTGACGGAATCTACCATGAATGAAAGTCGCAAAACAACTTTTACCCCACCTAGCGAGAATCTACTACAGTTGCAAGCAAAACACTCGTGTACTTACTTGTCGGTATGTCGTCTCCATAGTCCACTGGCGGGTCGGGCCCGTAGAAGTCGGGTGGAAGACCGTACGCTTCAGGCGCGAGGGCCGGGGTAACCCCTGGGTACCCCCCGGGATACGCGCCCGGTGCTCCCCCATGGTAGGGGGGCGCCCCGTACCCTGGTGCACCCGGCGGCGGTGTAGGTCCGGGTCCGTACCCCGGCCCGGTTGGCGGCTGGGGGTAACCACCGGCTCCCCCCGGGTACCCCGCGGGTCCCGTAGGGGGGAACCCCCCTCCTGGCATTTGCGGGTACCCCGGTGCTCCCGTATTGAACCCCACGGGAGGCGGAGGCTGCTGTCCGGCTGCGCCCGGCTGCGGTGGGTACGCACCCGGAAATCCTGCCCCCCCACCCGGCGGATACCCTGCCCCACCAGCCGGCGGATAGCCTGCCCCCCCAGCAGGCGGGTAGCCTGCACCTCCCGGTGGAGGATAGCCTGCTCCACCTCCCGGGGGATAGCCTGCGCCTGGGTAACTCATGCTGGACGCTCTGATAGTAAAGACTAAGGCACTGTGAGCTAGCTGTATACGTATGTGCGACACTCAGTTGTCAGTGTGTACACACAGACAACGTCTTCAGTATGCCGCAAGTCAACAGAGCCTGACTGACTGCGTACTGAGAATAGCCTGTCGGACGGGTCGACGCATTTGCATCGTCTAGTCTCCTCTCTGTGTGTGTGTCACTCTGCATAAAATATTCATGCCCGAGGCAAAGTAGCTAGTGGACTGGGGAGGCGCCCAACACAAATAATGCTACCTTTAATAGTCGGGCCGGTATCTCTTGTGAATATCAAATCGTGCAGCCTGTGACAGTTTCCTTTAATTGTAGTACACCTTTAATAACAAGGTGTAAGCTATTTCTTAATGCTTGACACACAGTCGCCTATTAAGTCTATTTCGTCCATTGAGACGAAGATACGCGTACGCCCTTTGAAAGGCAAAAGAAGGGCGTGGCATGGAATTGTCGGGCAGGTATCTCTTGTATACTAGTATATCAAATCGTGCAGGTGTGACAGTTTCCTTGAATACTAGTACACCTTAACAGCAAACGTGTCTTACCAAAGTAGGGCTGTTCTTAACGCTTGACACACCTCTGTTAAGTCTATTTCGCCCATTAAGACATTGGTTAAAAGAAGACACGCCGAGTGGAACTAAAAACAAGGGCGCGGCATGGAATAGACAATTGCTCTGTAAAAGGAAAACAAATACTTTTGTGATAACCCACTGGACGGAAAGGGTGGGTCAAGGTTAATCTCCAAGTAGATCCTGGGGTGGCAAAAGACAGTATCAAATTGGCCAGGCAGTATTGTACATTTGGCCAGAGAGGGTCCAATACACCAACCTAGGATCTGCTGTCGAGGTAAATACTTTTATGATAACCCATTGGACGGAAAGGGTGAGTCGAGTTAATTGACTTGCCCATCAAATGGTGGACCAACCCGACTGACGTCAGAGTACCTGTACACATTGCGTCACGCACCACACACTGTTAAGTATTGTGACTCACAAGGACCTGGTCTTATATCACAGTAAATGTACAGGGCGTGTTCAGGACATTCAGCACAGTGCCAGAGACGCGTCGCACAACATTCATCCTAAGGACAAGCATAATTACAACTTGTAAAAAAAAAGACCCATATACATACATGTTGAATAATGACTACATGTATTAATTTAAAATCAAGTACAGTACATGGAAGTCGTTGATTTTGCTTAGTCGCTAGCCTATCAGCATATATAGCTGTTTCAGGCTCTTCATCTTTTTGGCGACGTCTCAGGGAGGAGCCTAACGGTACAGTATTGTGTGCAGTTTGCAAGAATTCTAGGAATGGTACAGGCATTTTGTCCACAGGAATGGAATGTCCACAGGCATGTCTCTGACCTACATCTATTCCCACATTCCTGGAAACCCTGGGAAGACCTCTCTGCCCCAGATGGCCCTGTGACCCCAGGGCTCGTTCACTATACACTCAGGGGAGGAGTGCACTGTATCTGTCTAGACTTAACAGCTTCCTCAAAATCATGAAATGATGGCAGTGCCATGCAAACAATTACCCTAACAGCAACCACCGTCGCCATGGCAATGTATGTTTTCATTGCCAGCCTTGTTTATAACTTCTTTGTTTTTGGTCGCTGCATTAATATTGTGGGTTTATGTACGGAAAGAGCAGATTGACAACAGGTGGGTTGGGGCAGATTGACAGGCAGAATTACAGGAGGTTAAACGGTTGAAGTCTGAAATCTCCAAAATCTCTCTTTATTAGTGTTCAAGTTTTATCAACTGTGTTCATTGAAAATATATTTATACGGTCAGTACAATATATACTGATATGTCTATATATATGGAACCCAATTAATAAGCTTTTCAAAACAGTACATAACACCGCAACGTTATCACATCATTCCCTTGCTTTGTTTCGTCGAAAACCAATACGGTTCCATTTTCGATTAATCTCAATCACCTGAATATATACAATATGTGTGCACGTGTGTATGTGTGTGTTGATGTGTGTGTTTGTGTGTGTTTGTGTATGTATGTGTGTGTGTGTGTGGATGTATGTGTTTGTGTGTGTGTTTGTCTGTGTATGTGTGTGTGTGTATGTATGTGTGTGTGTGTGTGTGTGTGTGTGTGCGTGCGTGCGTGTGCGTGTGTGTGTGTGTGTGTCTTTATTGCATTAAGCTGTTATGTTTATACGTGGCATTACACGTGACTGTATAACTTGAGTGTTTATCACCAATAAAGGTTAATCTCCAAGCAAATTCTGTGGGGCAAGGAAAGTCTATACTGGCCTACTGTAACCATGGTTACAGGAGGCCAATGGATACATGCAGCCAATATAGACTGCCTTTGTCCCACAGAATCTGCTTGGAGATTAAATACAGATATCCTTAAATATCGGCTTTTGTGAAGTTCAAAGGGGGGACGGATGCCCTTTTCCGTAGAGCTTAATCGGCCATTAATTCTACGTAGAGCGTAGACGGACCGCTCTAATTCAACGTAGAGCACATGTTGCGTAGAGCGTATTCGCCGTTTTAATTCTACGTAATGCGTTGCAGCCACTTGGAATTTATCGTAAAGCGTAATCAAGAGGTTTCCGAATTCAGCGCAGAGCGTTGTCGGGACCCCCCCCCCCCCCTGCAGCCCCCCTTCAAAACCTCTCCCGAAACACGAAACTGTCCCTGTCCGGCGCGTTGATGAATCTGTTCTCCTGCTTCATGTCTTCTCCTGACCAGCCCACGTGGAAATTCTGAACAATCTGTATGGCACATAAGAATTTAAGCTGTAATGTCACGTCATACTATCAACAAGAAGTACAAAGCACATAACAAGCAGCGAGCTCATGTCTCAATAAGAAGCATGCACTGACTGCGAGCACAAAAATGCAGAGCTGAAATGTTAAAAAGTGTACGCTTTGACAGTATGTTCCAAAATTCATAGGAGGACAAAAAAGAGAAAAGACAGAACTAGTGCAGGTTACAGCTTTAAAGCCCCAATATTTAGTCCTTTATTTTCTGGGTGGTACCCTAAAAATCAATCCAGTTCCTTCCAGTAACCGTTTTTCGTCAGTATTTTGGGCATTTTTGCTTCATGAATGTCGATATACATTGGGACAGTATTGTTTCAACTTAGCATTAGATAAATGAGTAGAATATTGACTTTAAAATCTGGTTTCCAAGCCCTAAAAACTGCACTGGGTGCCTTTAAAGTCCTCCCTGGCTAATTTGGCATTTTAGCTTTCCATCATTTTCTCACAAAGAAATTTAGAAAGAAATATAGTTGTACTGAATATTGATACCTGGGTACAAAAGGGTTATGAATATAGTAATAATATAGCATATAATATATTATAATATAGCACTTTGGTACAAATAACTGAAATAAAAGTATGATTTTCATGTGCATAATGGTCAAAGCTACAAACGTACGTTTGCACAAATTGATATCTACTAATTATCCGTAGTTATTAAAGAATAACCTAATTGCCTAATTAAAATTTAGTTATTCTCTAATAACTACGGGTAATTAGTAGATATCAATTTGTGCAAACGTACGTTTGTAGCTTTGACCATTATGCACATGAAAATCATACTTTTATTTCAGTTACTTGTACCAAAGTGCTATATTATAACTTTAAAGATAATTACATTTGGGGCAATAAAATGTGATGACGTCATCCATATGGTCCAAAAAATCATATTCATAACCCTTTTGTACCCAGGTATCAATATTCAGTACAACTACAGCTCTTTCTAAATTTCTTTGTGAGAAAACGATGGAAAGCTAAAATGCCAAATTAGCCAGGGAGGACACCTTAACCCTGCCTCATGGACTTGTCAATCTCATATATAGTTTTAATGCTTTTTAACCCTTCATTGACAAAGGGGCCTACCCTGATCAACCCCAGATGCAGTTCTTGTTCTGCAAAACGCCGACCTGTGGAAGAAATCAAACCAATTCCAATTTCAATTTTTAAGAACAAGCTGCAATGATAAAGTTAACATGTTACTGAAACACAAAGATAATATTGACACGTACACATGTAAATGGTGACTGAATTGTATAAGTCGATTTAAAAAAAAAACCCGTACCGATGCACATCCTCGGTCCATATCCAAACGGCAGCATTGCGAACGGCTGGATGCCGCCGGATGCACCGTCATCACGGAGCCATCTTTCCGGTTTGAACTTTTCCGGTTCCGGATAGTATTCCGGAAGCGAGCTGATGACGTCATTGGCCATGAAGATCACCGTCTGTGTAGAGGAGCAACGACACGTCATTATTCTTTTATTATATTGACAAGATGTTTGGTTCAGAAATGACAGAACAATATTCATATTTAGTGCTTTGTTTTATTACCTCTTTTAAGCTTGTACAGAGGCTTTGTTTTCAGTGTGGCATGTTTCTTTATCTTAGCCTGGGTGCCATCCGATTTGTAACGGCAAGAGATTTTTTCGGGGTTGCCGTTACAAATCAGATGGCACCCAGGCTATCTTTATCTTTAGGCTATCAAATGATGGAACAAATGTCTCCATACCCTGGCTGGAACGACATATCCAGACAACACGATGTCCCGGTCCAATGTTCTCAGGTTGTTGCCAACGGTTGGATAAACTCTGGAAGATTTTGAATCAAAAATTTCAAAATAAAAACAAGAGAAGTAGCATTTACATAATGTCTACCTCGACCTCTTCATGACGTAGGATTTGATATATTATGAAACTTACAAATACAGTAGCATATTTCAAAGTAGCATATAATCTAATGGCTATGCCACTGAGGGGCACTTCAGGTTTGTGAAAGTTTGTAGATATTTCGATGACCGTCTGTCATCTTCATCAGGGCAATGACAGACGCAGAGACGATCATCAAAACGTCAGCTCTAAGTTAAACAAGAGGTTGGGTGGTGAATAATGAACTTTGTAGTGGGGTCGTGTGGCACAGTCGTTAGCGCGTTTGGCTCACACCCAAGAGGTTGCGGGTTCGAATCCTGCCCATGTCACCGATCTTGTGCCCTTGGGAAAGGCACTTTACACGACTTTCCTCACTTCACTCAGGTGGAAATGAGTACCTAGCTTCGGCTAGGGACGTCCCTCGGATAGGACGTTAAATGGAGGTCCCGTGTTTGGGGAGAGCCACACCCCACGCACGTTAAAGAACCCATCGCACTTATCGAAAAGAGTAGGGGACCTTCCCGGTGTGAGTGGTTCAAACCTTACAGTCTGGTCTCAGGCTTGACATCTTGAAGAGGTGATAGTCACTTGTTATGTCAATCCTTCCATAAATGTGGTAAATCGTCATAAAACAAAATAAGATATTACCTGAAAGTTTCCTTCACCACGGCCCGGAGGTAGTGCATCCTGTTCAATATTTTGTCATCTATGGTCTGCCCGGGCGGGACCACCTCCACGATCTCACGGTAAAGCTTCTCCTGGGCTTCAGGATTTTTGGCCAGGCAGAAGAGGTTGAACATCAAGGTATTCCCCGTCTGAAATAAGTAGACAATTAAATAAATGATAAAAAGATCATCATCATCATGTCGGGGGTAGTTCCCGGTCCCAGACTCTCTTCCTCCAGTCCACTCTATCCGTCATGGCACTCGCCAGGTGCTCCTTCGGTAGTCCCACATCAGCAGCCAGCAGGTCTATGTACGTCATGCGAGGACGCCCAGGTTTAGCATGCCCTTGTTTGGGCTCCCACAGGACCAGTTCACTAGCGAGCTCGGTCTTACTTCTGTAGACGTGTCCTGCAAATCTTGTCCTCCGCTGTCCGCTGTAAACAGATCAAGGGATAAAGCACAGTAGCAACTAAAAATAGTGGTTCCCCAATGGTTGAATACTGACAATGACAATGAACTTTATTGCATATTCACGCCCTACATGGGACAAATGCACTAAGTAAACTATAGGTACAGATATAGAAGAAACAAGTGTTATACTTAATACTATAAGACAAAATAATGTCTTAAAATAATAAGACAAAGGATAGATGAGACGAGATGAGATGAGAAAGAAAAGTCCGTAAACTACCGGGTGATAATATCATTAAGAGAATGGTCCAGCATGACACTAAAATGTTAAAAAGAACAGAAAACCGAACAAGACTGGCAATGAAAAATACATTGCCATGGCGACGGTGGTTGCTGTTTTCATGATTTTGAGGAAGCTGTAAAGTCTAGACAGATACAGTGCACTTCTCCCCTGAGTGTATAGTGAACGAGCCCCGGGGTCACAGCAAGTAGGGCCATCTGGACCTACTTTCTGTCAGGTCTTCCCAGGGTTTCCAGGAATGTGGGCATAGATGTAGGTCAGAGAAATGCCTGTGGACATTCCATTCCTGTGGACAAAATTCCTAGAGAATTCCTAGAATTCTTGCAGATCAAACACAATACTGTGCCATTAGGCTCCTCCCTGAGACGTCGCCAAAAAGGGTAGATACAAAATTGGTTGTCAGATCGTTTAACGTTTGTGGTGTCAAAATAATCAGATTGGGGATAGCTGAGATGAGAAACAAAAAGCCCACGTAAACCTATTATCCGGCCAGGCCCTGGGCGGGGTCCCTGTTAGTATAACGTACCGTGTCGATCCCGGCAGCCAAAAGGTCCACTGCCATCATCATGGCCTCCTCGAACGTGACGTCTTCCCTGGAGAGGAGGCTGTGGAGAAAGTCTGTGTCTGACTCCGCGGGTTTCCCGTCTTCGGTTGTGCTCCTAGCCAGCTTTTCCTTCAGCAACTTGGCAGCGACGCTGAGGTTTCGTGCCAACACAAGTACAAATATGACCATAACTGACGCACTCGAATTTCGGACAAGTAACAGCCATAAAAGCACAGTGTACCACAAATATCAATACTCTCAGTAGATGAGTTTAAAAATGGGCTAAAATGTGAGATGAAGGCCTTGAGTACATGTAGATAAAAACTAATCTCCAAGCAGCTCTTTTGGTGGCCATAAAGACTGTATCAAACTTTGGCCAGACAGTATCCATTGGCCACCAGAGATCTGTCAGTACTCACGTACACAGGAAGGCCAATGGATACTGCCTGGCAAATTTGATACTGTCTTTGCAGCTACCGCAAAAGATCTGCTTGCAGGTCAACTTACTAGTGCCACTGGTCGATTGCTTTCTCAAACCTCCTCCAAGTTGGCGTGCTGATGTACCTGTGCAGACCGAACGCCGCGAGCTCCAGCTTCACAAACGCTCTGAAGAAGTCGTTGACCCCGTTGATCATCAGCTGCGCGTCAGAACCAGGTTCAAGGTCATCCAAGGTCAGGCTGCCAAGCCGTTTGTCCAGGACAACCACGCTGATCGCTAGGTGGGCAAGATGTAAGTGGAATAAAAAAGAGCTTGTCAATTATCAAAGAGTTTGGAATGCTCCACTGAATGCAGGGTCTTCGAATGTTTGACCCGTCTTTTGGTCTTCTTCAAGCTGACCGGCCTGATTACTAGTATTCAGAACACGTGACCTCACGCAAGCGTATGTAATGAAATGAGCTTTCATCACAACATATGGACATAGTCAATAGAATACAGGGGCAATCAAACTTTAAGCGAAAGCTGAAATGGGGGAATGCTTTCTTTGAAATGCAGGCCTCCTATAACAGATACATGAGATCCTTGACTAATATAAGGTACCAAACTCAGCTTCTAGCACCTGGAAGAAACGATTGTACCATTTTTACTCGTCCCTAACACAATTTCTATACACTTTGCAGGGTGCAAGGTAGTGAACTGAGACTTCCAATGCTCTTGAAACTTAGGCTGGAGGGTTTCTTACTCACCCTCCAGCGCCCATCTGTACACATAGTTGATGAAGTTGTGAATTTGCCCTCCGCTCTCCTCCTTCCCCGTCAGAGCCCGGATGACGTCCACCAGGTCCCTGGTGACGTCATCCTGCAGAGCGGCGTACGCGCCGACCGTCTTGGGTCGCATCATGTCCTTCTGAACCGAGCTGCGCACGCGCTGCCACTCCTCTCCGGTTCTATGGAATAGAGGCAACACCTGATCTTATTTTTCCTTCTGGGATGAAATCATATTTATACACTGTATTATTCAAGGTAAGTAAATAGATACTAATAATCGATAATAGATAATCAATGACCTACAATCAAAACATGATCACACAAAAACAGACAAGCACACGTATAATTCATACATTTACACACACACACACACACACAAACCCACACACACATGAACACATGCAGACACATACAGACACACACACATACACACACACACAGACACAGACACACACACACATGCAAACACAATGCACACACATTAACAAACAGACACATACACGCACACAGACACATACACACACACACACACATACACACGCACGCACATGCACGCACACAGACACACGAACACACACACACACAGACACACACACAGGTGACTGAGAGTGCAAGCATAACTAACATAACAGTATCACTATATATCGTATATACACACTGTACCTACAGGTTTGCTAGTCCAGCCGGCAGCTTCTTCGCTTCGCGGTAGATTTGAACACTGACAAGCGGCCGCCTTTCGGGATATCTTCCCTCATTGCGGAACACCCTCTCGATCTCCTTGGGATCACTGATGACAACCAAATCCATCGGGCCGATTTTTTCCCTGTAGATGTTCCCGTAGGTCTTCGTCCTCTCTTTAAATGACTCCATCAGCTTAGTTTTTATTGGAAATTGACCTGATAGGAAAATATTATATAACAATTTCATGATAATGACAATTCAACCGTTCTCAAACTAAAGGAAGTTGACTCACCGCGATTTTTGACCATATCTCTCGGTCTTCATCAGCTATCTGATGACACCCGCGTGCTGTTGGTACGTGTTTTCCCTCACGAGTGACGTCAGCACTGGGTCGGGACGGAGGGCGCTACAGACTTCCGACGAACTATGACCCAGTGCTGACTTCACTCGTGAGGAAAAAATCATGTGTCTACAGCACCTGGGTCAGAGAGCTGATGAAGACTGTCATCATAATTTTTACCCTGGATGCCAAACTAGTATCGGGCTGTTAGCCTTTTTCCTTCAGCAGCCGAGAGCCCTTCGCCCGCCTGGCTAAATTACCGCTACGGGGGAGTTGAGCCCGATGGGAGTTGGCTGGCCCTAGAACTAGTCTGGTGGCATCTCCGATCCAGGCCGTCCGGCCAGCCAACCTCCCCCCGGGCTAGACTCCCCCGTAGCGGTAATTTACACCAGCGGGAGAAGGGCTTTTGCGGCCCGGACAGCGAGTCTGGATTTCCAGGGTACATAATTTTATGTAACTCGTACGAACTTACTAATAGATGGACATATTATAAATTGCTTGTACAATTTCATGATGATTGACAGTCTTTTCATAATAACAAAATCAGCAAAAGGAAGTACGAAATGAAAATGGCCAGCTGGAAGAGGCGTGTCGTCCCTCAACCTGGTATCTTGAAAGAAACTTAGCCAAGGTGATCACAGGTAACACAACAACCTGGGTATCAGATTACATTGTGTTTTATGTTGTACTTTGTACACTGGACAATGAACCTACCATAAATAGCCGTGGTGCTTCAAAGAGGGAATTTCACTTACTAAAGTTCAGTATGCATGTGCACACGTTGGCAACAGTCATGTCCCCAGAGACATATAACCTCCTTGGTCTATGTTGGTACGTAACTTAAGGTTGGTTACTCAACTGACTGTGTACGTATTACGTTACAACAAGGAGGCTTTTATAGTGGTTTCCCTTAATGCCCACGATCATGATGATAATGATCATTCTGTCATACTCATTTAACGTAAATCATTTCGTGCAAAGTCCCAAGGGCATAAGGTCGGTGACTTGGCAGGATTCGAACCCGGGACCCCTTGGTTCTGACGCCACACAACCCCAGCCAGATACATTTGTATGGCCTCAAAGGGGGCTCCCTCCCCACTACTTAGTATAGCGTACCGAAAGGAGAGTAGTCCAACGCCGTCCCGATGAGGGGCAGGCCCTTCGGCCCTGGGATCTCTTCGAAAGGCCGAGCGGAACTCTCGTACGCGACGCTACCTTCCGGTTCTTCCCCGGTGCTCTGCGAACGGACGGTCGCTGTTGTTGTTGTTGTTCTCGGAGCCACCGAAATTATTCCAGCGCGGAACCAACTCCCCTGGACAACCCTTCTGACAACTTTCAGGAGCAAAGACATCTCGAAAAGTTGGTGTAAGAAGACTTAACAGGTGTCAAGGGATCGGTGACGCTGGCCTCCAAGTTTCTTGAGGTTTTCTTCAGTGTTGTTTGTCAGAAAAGGTGAGAAGCCTTGTCACGGTTTCTTGCTGTGAAGGACCTCCGCCACAAAGATTGGGACGGGAGGTCATCGACCAACCGGACAATAATCTTTCGTTTCGGGTCATCCCCCTGGCAAGGGTTAAACCATTTCATACGCGGGAGGGGGTAGAAGGGTGGGGTGATGACAACTCTCTTTTAGGCCATGTTGATTTGATAATATGGATGACATCCTCTGAGAACCCCAAAACTGATGCGCGCGTGCGAATAAAAAAAAAGTTTTGCAAAAAAAAAAGTTGCTTTCACTATGAAATCTACGTGGTCATGAAGGTTGAACAAATGGCACAGGATATGTTATGGCGAATAATCTACCCTTCGAATTAATTTCTTTACATTTTTGTCTTTTTTCCTTTGATTTTGGCATTCTACGACATTGGTATCGTTTCTAAATGTTTTCCTTGCAACTTATGGTATATTTTTGCTCATTTAGCAACTGTTTTGCACGATTTACAGTGTGGTTGAAAACTTTTTTTTTTTTTGGAAACGGCCGAAAATTCATGCGCGCGAGGATGTCATCCATATAATCAAATCAACATGGCCTTATTATAATACAACTCTTGTCATCAGAAAAGATCCTCTGTGTTATCCAGAGAGGTAACGTTATATTTGTGCCGATTTTTTTTTGCAGAATCGGTTTGTATGTGAATGATCACATAACGTGTTAATATAACTAAAAGCAAGGAAGTTTAAAGAAATACCAAGTCCTATAAAATTGGACTGAACTATAATATTTTTCTTTTATCTAAATGTTTCGCCGATTACTCAGACCCGGAACACTATAACTCAATCTGCTGTTTATATACATTCATGTTACTTATGAAGCAGAATTATGCTGGTATTTGAAGGGTCTTGAAGGGATATTTTCATAGGGGGCGGGGCTGTCTGAAGGGTCCTTTGTGCTTGACCCGGAAGTAAAAGCGATGTTTACGCACAGTTCGCGGACTTGTTGGGTTAGCTGACGTCCGGACGGCCACGTACAGGTACGGCGTAACGTCACAACAGGTGTTTACGTCACTACAGGTTCAGGACATTCTTGGCAAGTCTCCGAGACGCGTTGCACAACATTCATTGCCAGTATAATGTCAACTTGTGAAAAAAAACCTCTCTTGACTATATTCGTATGTATTGAATAATGACTATTGAAAGAGGTATATGGAAGTCGTTGTTTTTGCTTAGTCCTAGCCTAACTATATTAGCTGCATCATTCCGATGCCTTCCTGCCCTATGCAAATGAGGTTTAGACCCCAGGATTCGCAATGCATCCTGGGGATGAGGAAACTCGTGAATGGTTGATTGCAGCAGTGACACCTACCGGCATGTATGGGTAGTGAATGAAAAGACTTTTTTTACACAGTCGTCGTTTCGGTGACCGTCTGTCACCTTCCTACGTCGAAACGTCGGCTGAATAAAATACTTGCTTGGTTGTGTAAAAAGAGTCTTCCTATTTTGTGACTTAATGATAATATTCACGGGTGTAACATATGTGTTAAAATAATTCAATACAAGAAAGTCGACGTTCACATAAACTTTATTTACAACAGACAAATCATGGCAGGGATTTAACCCCTGAAATCGTTACGTTGTTTCACTACTACTTAGTTTAAAGTTACAAATGTATAAAGAATTGTCATCTGACGTCACTGACGTCCTTTGACCCTGTCCTCCCCAGTACATACCCGTCAAACCACTTTGAATCAGGAGTGAAAGGTCAGACCAAGGACGCGACGAGCTTGGTAAAATCGCTTTGACGTAATCTGGTGACATGTACAGAGACCTCCTCAACAGTACTGGACACAGAGGACTGACAGGCCTGGATATATGTATCAGATTCTTTCTTCTTTTCTTTACGATTTTTAGCTCTCAACCGGTTAGATAACAGTCTTGAATTCAGTCAACCTGAGGAAATGAGTACCAGTGTCAGGCAGGACTCACGTGCTGTGGTTGCAATACAAGTCGCGCTTTAATTTGCCTTGATCCCAGGATTGATATTAATTGTTTATTCAGTTTAGAACCATTCCGTGATGCTCTTTATTCTTAGACAAGTTAATTGTGTACAGAATACGAATCTGGACCCTTCGACAGGATCATCGGTACGTGTCTACTACATTTTCCGTCTCGGTGACGTCCTACTTTCAACTATTAACGAACTAGGCCGAAGGCAAGATCTAATAATAAAAGTAGGGTGGGCGAGCAAGCCGATGGGCTTTGATAAAATTGTAACCAGTTAAACTATAACGTTGGGCTGTTGCACAGCAAAATGGGCTGCATCTAAAGTTCTGTACTAGGATAAACGATGCCACCGGTGTATACTAGTGTATACTGCCACCACGTACAGAGATAATTTCTCCCATATAGCTAGATGCTGTAACAACGATTGGATACTGGACCTGCTTACAACATAATCTCAGCGATCGTAAGAACGTTACAGCATTAGTCTGAACCGAGGTTCAGGCCGGTACTAAACTACCGTACTTCGCTAACCTCCCAAACTGACGCCATGAGACAACAGGTGAACCTGTGGCGGGGACTAACAGTCGCAGTTGCAGCGTCCGTCGTCCTGTGGGCGTACTATCTGTTTTCGTGTGTTGACGTGTCCTACAACCCTGTGATGACGACGAAGTCCAACTTGACCAACACGTGCGTGCTATTTTCTCTAGCCTCCTGTGCAGGCTCCGGGGCGGGTGGAATTTTGATACAGCGTTTTGAAGAGTTTTAACGCGTTCTTTTAATAGCCGCCCATCCTACAAGGTTCCATTCCGCTCACGGAGCCTGCTTCCATTCGGCACGAAAAAAGCAAAAGAGGATTAGAAAAGTCTTTCAAAAGGCGCATTAACATGGGCGAAATGGAACCTTCTCCCGGCGGCTGGTTGTAGGATGGCCGGCTATTAAAAAAACGCGTTAAAACTCTTCAAAATGCTGTATCAAAATTCCCACCCGCCTCGGAGCCTGCACAGGAGGCTATATTTTCTCTAAATAGTTACCCAATGCAAGTTTTAGAGCTGGGAATGCGGAAAGTCTGGCAGTTTTCAAGATCTATCCAGTTTCTTGAGTTAACTGTTTTCCTGTGTAAACAATTCACTCATATATACATTAAAGAATGTTTCAATCTTAGAGACTACGGTTAGAGAATAGTTAAACCTTTATTGTTATCACTGATATATATTCTGTACGTAATTTGCCACATACATATATTCTGTGCGTAGGATGAAGTTATCCATACATGTATTTAACTTTGTTAGATCTTTAGTTGTAGAAGACCATACAAAAGTCCCTGTACTTTTTGTTGTGTCAATAAAGAATCTTTATATCACTTAGAATATCCCGCCTCTGCCAGTGGCGACCTTTTGGCGATCGATCAGTGAAATCGATATTATCGGATCGCGATGACGTAATTCTGGGACAGTCCTGTCGGAAGAAGACAAACTTCGTTTTCATCAAAGTCCACAAGGCTGGAGGAACGGCCATGTGTCAACTCTTCTACAGATTTGGGCTGCGGCATGGCCTCAACTTCGTCCTCCCCAATGGAAGCAGCGATACTACGTGGTTCAATCTAGGTAATTAAGATTTGGTCTAGCCTCTACCAGGCTTCGGGAGGCGGTTGGAAAGAGTAGAAATCGGCCAGATAGAGAGATAGCATGCCAGGGGAGTTGGTCTGTGAGCGGCAAACTGTTCTCTCCAGCAGACCAACTCCCCTGGCATGCTACCTCTATTTCCAGCCACCTCCCGAAGCCTGGTAAAGGCTAGATTTGGCCATCGATCTCATCAGTCGAAGTTCCAATGGTGGTACGGTGGTAATAGTTAAGTTCTTTTATTCATAACCATTCGTTTTTACATGATATGGGTCCACGTTTCGATGACAGTCTGTCATCTTCATCAAGCTATGGCTATTATGGTTTACCGTTCACTGAAGCTAGATGTTACATAGTTCACTGTGTACTAAAGCTAGATGTAATTACTGTCTCAATACAATGCAGTCCCAAGCGTAGAACCGTTGAGACATACGTAGATATTGTTACAGCATAAGGAAAAATGTTTCATCAGCAGTTAAAAACATACTGTCATACAAAGGCATTGTAACTACATTGGTATTTGACAACGATTGGTCACGAGCAGCTTTATCGCATATTTCGCAAAAAATAGGATTCAGGTATGAATAAAAAGATCTGGCATCAACTATATCATCTTTTCCAGAATAAATCTTTGCTCCTTATAATTACTCCAGGCTGGCCATACCCGCTGAAAGAGAGTCAGTACATGAGGCGGATTAACGACGAGCCCTTCAACATCCTGACAAACCACGCCGTGTACCGCCGGGACGTGTTTCACAGCATCATGCCGAACGACACGGTTTACCTCGCCATCTTACGGGAACCCTTCAGGTGAGAAGACTTGTCTGTCTACGGTCACATAGTCTTTATCAGGCCCATAGTAGGGGCAGTCAGTGTCTAGAGCACTGTCACGGTTGGAAGGCGGAACCCTTCCCCCTAATTCTACTTAGGTTATCACCGGTACCGTCCACTGCCTTTTACCACCCCAACTGAAGTCAGGTACCCGTTTTACATATAATCGTTACACCTGGATGGAGTGAGAAAAGCCATGTAAAATGCATTTCCCAAGGACATAACGTCTAGCCAGAAATGCAAGAAAACAAACCCGCGACCTCTTGATTTCCTGTACATGTATCCGACTACCCACTCGGCCATTCGACGCCACAGAACATTCTAGCAATATAATAGGGGCTTTCGTTTCTTTTAAAATAGCCATACGACTTACAACGTTAAAACAAAAGCACACATATTGCACTTTTTAAACTTTATGAAATGTGTGTATGTGGAAATATAATGGACACTAATTAAATCTGTATTGGTCAAACTTTATTTCTTTTACTCCTGTCCGCCATCCAGTCATCTGAAGTCAGCTATGAACTACTATGCTTTACCAGGAAAGTATAAGTTGCCAAGGAAGAATACACTCACAGCATTTCTACGACAACCAAGCTTCTACGAGGACCCGTGGAGAAATAGAATGAGGCAACCGTTTTCGCACACAAACCTGATGTCTTGGGACATGGGTATTAATTTTTCGGCGCGCTTGGATGCCGAGGTAAGTTCGTACAGGTAACAAGCACATCGGCAGAACGCACTGTACCTGTGCGAAAGTAGTCATTTCTTGCAGCAAGGTGTTTTTGGGAAATTAAGTACATTCGGAATGTACCTGTGTGCCATGGCCTAGTCAGCATATCCAGTATCTTGTAAGGGAGCTAGTGTGTGGAGTTCAGAACTTCGGGCCGATGTTTTTATTCATTATCTAGTGAAGGTTAGTTTTATTTTGTATCTGTTCAACATGTATTGTTGTGACCTGTACTTTTGCCCAGTGTGGCAAAAATGTGCAATAAAGGTGGTCATTTTTGTCTGAAAATACTGTATTGTTACGTTTGCTCAGTATGTAGAAGCGTACGTGACCCGACTGGAGCGGGAGTTCATGCTTGTTCTGATCCTGGAGTACCTG
The DNA here is from genome assembly GCF_001625305.1 of Branchiostoma belcheri. Classification (NCBI taxonomy): domain Eukaryota; kingdom Metazoa; phylum Chordata; class Leptocardii; order Amphioxiformes; family Branchiostomatidae; genus Branchiostoma; species Branchiostoma belcheri. Next base: position 171,262 of record NW_017803943.1, on the reverse strand, counting down.
GACGCGTCGCTAGTCCTGCTGAAGAGGTACATGTGCTGGGACATGGTGGACATCCTCTACAAGAAACGTGGACCCCAAAGGTAAGAACAGGATAACAAAAAATCTAATATGATCCGTGAATAATTCACGTGTGAATATCTTTTTTCTCAGTCATCACTGTGAATTTCTCACTTATTCTGTAAATGAAAGTGAAGACAGAAAATGACACACACACATACAAAAACACACACACGCACATACACACACACACACACACACACCACACACACACATACACACACTCACACACACACACACACACACACACACACACACACACACACACACACACACACACACACACACACACACACACACACACACACACACACA
>NW_017803943.1:145825-170870 GCF_001625305.1 Branchiostoma belcheri | reverse complement strand
TCACACACACACACACACACATGCACACACACTCACACACACAGCACACACACACACACATACACTCACACACAGCACACACACACACACACATGCACACACACACATACACACGCACACACACCATACACACGCACACACACACACACACAAACATACACAGAGAGAGAGAGAATGGACACGCACAAAAACACTTACACACACAAACATAACGCAGGCACTCAACATTGAAGCTCAGTTGACTATTTGTGGCTGCAGCTATAGACTAAAAAACGTGACTGCCACCCCGGAGCTCCGAGCGCAGCACGAGAACTGGAGCCGAGCAGACTACATCCTGTACCGCCACTTCAACACGTCTCTCTGGGAGAAAATCAACCGAGAAGGGAGAGACTTCTGGGCAGAGGTACGGGTTCTTTGATGCTTTTTTTATTTGGTTATTTTTTATATTATCAACAGAGATTCTTTATTGACACACACAAAAAGTACAGAGACTTTTGTACGGTCTTCTACAACTTAACTATAGATCTAACTAAGCTAAATACATGTGTGGATAACGTCATCGTATGTACAGAGTATATGTATGATTATTAGGCAACGCGTAATCGGTAAAGTTTCCTAGGATTTTAGCTAGTGTAGCACAAGTTTTACGGTACACTAAGCTGCGTATGCTAGTAAGACTGGATGCGGACTGCATAGTTTAAGCAACTTACACCTAAAACACCCTTGATGATAGGTGTGGTGGGCTCTTTAACGGTGCGACTCTCTAAAAACACGGGATCTACATCGATTTACGTCTGGAAGTCCCTAGCCAAAGCTATGTATTCTCGTTTGCACCGGTTGATACGGGTGAGGAAATTCGTGAAGTGCCTTTCCCAAATTGCAAAGGCACGATATCCGGACCTACTAGGGATTTTCACCTACATTACAGCTACAACAGCTAGATTTTTGTAATTAGATACACCCTACTAGTATATGTATTGTCTTGTATTAACCACATGGATCAATATTACTCACAAAAAGTTAGGCTGAATTTTCATTTTCTCGGTTTTGTATAGTAAAATACACATTAAGCATCAATTAATACATCAATTAATAACAATATTACATTATATTCTTTACAGGTACAGACTTTCAGGGACATGCACGAGCGGACGAGGAGGTTCTGTCACCCCAGGGAGCGGAGCGACAACCAGTCGGCGCGGCTGGAGTTTGGACCGACCCCGTGGAGCCGGCGGTTCCACGTCGACTACCAGTTCTGCCGGCTCCTCCGCTCCCGGTACGCGTGGATGAGAAATCGGGCTCACGTTCTACGCGAAAAGAGATTAAGTAGACTGCAAGGCAGAAGGGCGCCACAAAACGTAACCAAGGAAGTTTAAAATGGCCTCCTTGGCATAAAGTGAGGCTGACTGTAAGAGAGACAGACAGAGTGACACTGATTGTGAGGCAAGTGGAAAACAGCATGGCAAAAACGACACACTACAGGCTAAAGAATAAAGTCGAAGTCTACTACAAATATCTCCAAGATTAAGAGGGGTGTAAAACTTAACCCGGGACCACCGTACGGGTCGCCAGTATTACCCCGTAATCACAGTCCGGTCTCGTGCCATATGTCACCGGTCCTTTGTTTTACTGCTGCCACTGACGCACGCACACGCGCGCACACGCACACACACGCACACGCACGCACACACACACACACACACACACACACACACACACACACACACACACACACACACACACACACACACACACACACACACACACCGTGACACACACACACACACACACACACACACACACACACACACGCACACAAACGGGCGCGCTCGCTTGCTCGCCGTAAGCATAGACAGGCACGCTGAAGAGAGACAGACAGAGTGACACTGGTCGTGAGGCTAGTCGAAAACAACTTTGGGCGAAGTAATCTGCAAGAACTGCAAACTAGACAAAGGAATCCTGTTAAAGACTTTACTACAAAACGTCTTCAAGAGGCGTACAAAAACATCACCCGAAGCCGCCACGCATCTACTTGAGCACTAATCCCAGGGCGTAACATGTCGCCAGTATTACCCCGTAATCACAGTCGGGTCTCGTGCCATATGTCACCAGTCCTTTGTTTTACTGCTGCCACTGCCTGATAATGGATGGAGACGGCTTCAGGCCTTACCATCACATTCATACACACACACACACACACACACACACACACACACGATCCCATACACGTAGCTAGACACTGTAACTAAGAGAGACACACACAGAGTGACACTGATCGTGAGGCAAGTGGAAAACAGCATGGGGTGGATCAATTGGCAAGAACCGGACACACTACAAGCTAAAGAATAAAGTCACTCAAAGAGTCTACTGCAAAACGTCTTTAAGGGGCGTGCAAAACACAACCCGGGACCACCGTACATCTGCTTGACTAATCCCAGGGCGTAACATGTCGCCAGTATTACCCCGTAATCACAGTCGGGTCTCGTGCCATATGTCACCAGTCCTTTGTTTTACTGCTGCCATCGCCAGATAATGGATGGAGACGGCTTCTTCGGGCCTTACCATTACAAAGGGCAGCTGGCCGGTCACCTGCTTAAGAGATTGGCGTTCTGTCGTGCTGTGGGGTGCAATCTACATAAACGCTTCTAGTGATTACACAGAGGGGGGATGGGCTGTGTTTTCTATTGTTTTGGGTTATGGCGCGTGACCGAGGTTTAGGAATTAGTTAAGACGGCGGTTTGAAAATTTGTGGGCAGGCCCGGTGGTCGCGATCTAAGGCTAGGCAGTTCGAGACAATGGTTCTTCCAAGACACATATTTCATTCTTGTTTCGTAGCAAATGTATAGTTTTTTTTAATGTCGAATCCTAACATTGGTCACTTTGAAGCTTGGAAAGTCGAACATATCTTCAATGTCAGTTGACTTTTGGCATACAAGACTTAAGACTGATTTGTTCATCATCTGATGTAGAAGCAAATACTTTGTTGCACCATCGCTCAACAAATTCGAAAGAACGAATTATTTTACATTCTGTGTGTTTTGCTGTCTTTCAAATCCTACCTTTGCATCGTGCATGATATTCAAGTTATAAAATTAAGGGTCACAGAAAATCCAATGGTGATTGTCGTCTAGTGAAAAGGGGACATTACCAAACACGATGCCATATGAATTGAAAAATGACACATACGTAAGTGCAATTGACTTGTAGACTCTCTGACAAATTTATTGTGGACCCAAAAACAACTTTCCACAAGCATAACAACGAACGGTTGCAACTTCAATAGCAACGAGTGAATAAAAGTCACGGACAAGGGGAACAACAGAGGACCAGTGTTTGAGTTACACAATGCTCTTTTCGGTAAGCATTCTCTCGGCCCATTCTTTCAGGGCAAATAAACCGACAGCCCGGAAAATCTGGGTGATGAATAAGGATTAGGAGCGTTTTTGCATAATTGCCGCACGAGTCGGCCACGCGCCGGATAATACCGGCCTATCCTGCGGGGGGGCAGGCGATTCCAAAACCTCCTTACATTGTACTACATACACTAAAATGTAGAAAGCAAGTAACAGTTAATACGTATACGTGATGAGGCTGGGTATACTAGTAGGTAGACGGACCACGGTTTGCACGAACCTTAAGGAGTGTGATTTGTCGACGTTTTCGACGACTTTTTGAAGCCAGGTGACCGCGTGTTCTTGGCGTTAAGGTTTTAGATTGATATGGATGATCAGTTTTCCCAGTAGACCAATGTCCAGCTGCCGAGGCTAAACGGGTTATATTAAAGGGGGCAGCTGACGGTTCCGAGCACCAGTTCTGGCCGGACCGCTGGCATGGCAGGAACTCGAGCATTGCGCACGGCGCGGAAACTACTCCTAGCTGCCGCCCATCTTGTGGAGAAGCAGCGTTTGCTGCTACGGTTGACTCTTGCGATGGGCTGCACCCCAAAGAAACCTACTCCCAGCCCCAGCCAAGCCAGGAGGTTCAGCAAGAAGGTGAGAGAGTGGGCTGCTTTTTCGAAAAATTCGTCCGATTCGGTCGGCAGGAGGGATTCTACTAGTGACAGCGGGGCCAACAATAACAATGGGTCGGTGTCTGAGCGAAGTGGCCCCGACGGGAAGGCGACGGGCGTACCCTGCTGCAGAGTTGTGCCGTTTAAAGAGAGCAGGGACGTCGCGAGGTGTAGTGTGAGCGAGGAAGACCTGCACAGAGGGCAGACGATAGGGAACGGGGGGTTCGGGACGGTGTACGAGGGCAGGTACGGGGGAAAGCGCGTCGCGGTGAAGGTGCTGGACCGATGCAGGCACAACCTTCCGGCGGCCGTGCAGAGCTTCAAGGCCGAGCTGTGCGTGTTGGACCTGCGGCACCCGAACATTGTACGGACCCTCGCAGTGAGCTCGTCCACCTTAAAAGACAACACCTTCATAGTGATGGAACACGCAGGTGAGAAGAATCTCCAACAGGTGATCTCGGACCCCGAGGAACCCTTATACATCCGAAGACGTCTCCGATTCGCCTTGGACATTTCCAAAGCCTTGGACTACTCTCACAAGCACAACATCGCGCACTTGGACTTGAAGCCGGCCAACGTGATGGTCACCAGGGAGGATCGCTGCAAGCTCGGGGACTTCGGGTGCTGCCAAGTTGTTGACGGGGAGACGGGGAGGGTGAGCCCGACGGAGCGCTCGCACCTCACCGGTACCTTCGCTTACCGCGCGCCCGAGCTCATGCGGGGTGAACCGCCGACCACCCGCGCGGACATATACTCCTACGGGATCACACTCTGGCAGATGCGGGCACGAGAACACCCCTACACGGGCGAAAACCCTCACGTCGTGATCTTTGGCGTCGTGGCCAACAACGTCCGACCAGCATTTCCAGAAAAGGACTGCGATGAAGACGCGTCGGTTCTGGAAGGTTGGTACAGAAGACACGCGTCCCGGTGTTGGAACGCACAACCGACTCACAGACCCTCGGCAGCAGAAGTTGTAGAAGTTCTGGAAGAGAAACTCTATGCACTCAGAACTGACAGAAATGAGAGCATTTCGTGCTGACCGAAATGGTGGCATGTCTCGAAGCGCTATGTTTTGTATTGAACTTTGTGATCAGAGTATATTTTGATATGACGTATCTATACATGTTGCTGCTTGTACAATTGATGTTTTGGTTACTGTACTGAAAGAGACGGTATGCGGGTATACCAGGTTTTCTAAGAGTACTGGAGTAAATAATTTGCGAGTGCGAGTTTTGTACTGAAAGTGTATTTTGTTATTACTAGTGTGCAAATGAATGTTACTGTGGCGTTACATGTTACTGTAACTGGAAACGGCGATACGGGTTCATAAATATGACATATTTTCTTCGATTTACATACTAGTACTAGGTGTTAAGTTTTCAATGATTAGATACCATAGTACTTAGTTATCAATTGATAAAGTAAACTTACGGTGAAAACTACAGAACAGCAAATAACAGAAATTAGCATATATCAGATTTAATATGGCAAGTTTGAAAAAACATTCAGATGTATCCAACCACGTTTTAAATTCCTAGAAATGGTTGGTTTTATTTCAGAACTCTGCTTGTGCTGCTATTAATATGGGCTAGATGCTTAACACGTCTTTCATGTTATACAAATATTTTGATAAGGAAGTCTTGTTACAATAAAGTGTTGAAAATGCACTCAGTCGTTGCAGTGTCCTTTCTACTGACGAAAGCTCTCCCGAATTTTTATTTGCCTAGACAATATCCATTTGCCAGGCAGCTGAAAAAAAAAAGATACTATTACAGTAAAGAAAGATTCATAAAAATGCCTAAAGACAGGTTAAAAATAAACTCAAAACCTAACCTTTTTGCATGCATATGGAGAGTAGCAAGTGTCGTGTTTCTGGGGCCTCATATTGTATAAACGGTTACTCTTCAAGCAGAGGTTTGGGTTTTGGCTTAATTTAGGCGTTTTTTTTAGGTTTTTTTATCGGGGTTTCTTTTTTGCACTGGAATTTATTTCTAAAACCCAGACCTCTGCTTGGAGAGTAACCGGGTGGATCAGTGTCTTGCCCATGTAATCTCCATCTGCTTGGAGATTACGGTATTCGGCCACGTACAACTCTTTCTACCACGAAACGACGTGGCGGTCTTTTAATACATCGTTTTGTGCCCGTCTATTATACATATAGTTCTGATCACACTTGTTAGGCCCCTCCCACCTGTTGCATCATTCAAATCCGGCCGGATTCGCAAAGTCGAGATTAAAAAATTGTGACAGGACCGCACACAGCTTTCAACAAATAGCCAGATCATTAAAGTTACCAGTGCATTTGAATAAAGAAATCACCTCAAAGAAAGCATTAAGGTTATTATAGTTAATTTTCTCAAAAATCTAGTTGTTGTTTGGTTGAAATGATCTTATTTTTCTGATTCTTTAGACGTATTTTGTTTCTGATCAGGCAGATTTCTGGTACGCTATGGGGACTTGGTTCCCTGGTCTACATCCGGGCACTGTAATTAAGTTGACGTGTCCTTTTGTAGTGGGCCGGTACGGTTCGAGACATCTCCAAAAACTCCCGCAGAAAAACTGGAATAACAACGTTAAAAAGGACGTTACGGTCCAAACATTCCTACTGTTTCAAAGGTAAGAAATCTGTTATTTTGTGGCATCACTGTTGTTTGGTTTCGTAGTTTATTTGTGGTATAAAAAGGTGATTTTTGTTACCGGTGTCTGTTGACTTGTGTGAAAATATGGCGGCCATCTTTGTTTTGATATAACGTTAACTACGCAAAAGTTGGCATATTTTTTTTTTTGTTTCCGTATGGTTTCATCTTGATTCACAACAACATAGCAGCATTGTTCTTTATTTTGTTTTCTCAACTTAGGACAGGAAACGTTAGTTTACGTCAGACTCTGTTTTGGCGGTTAGGGTAATTAATTTATCCTTATGTAACGCCCTTTTTTGCGACAGGTAGCCATAACATAAACAGATGTGTGTGTGGGGGGGGATTTTTGATACAAATTGTTTTTTTTTTTTTTATGTTTGATATTCCGTAAGTCTTAAGAAGATTTAGTTTGCAATAAATTTCATTCCTGGTTACTCTGCAGAGCTTTTGAAGTACCATCTTGCAATCTGCAAATGTTTACAAAATTATTAAATTTGCAGGAAAAACAAATTAAGAATTTTTTTTTGGAAGCTACAGGGAAAACTGCCAAAGACTGCTCACTTGCAAAGGTTGGAATGTACACAGAATTGAAGTATGCTGAGCCCAGTTTATTTTTATCAGTTCACAAAATATATATATATTGCTGTCCTAAATATCATAACTAACACAACTGTTGTCATCTAACCTAAGCTCTGAAGGAGAGATGCCACACAAAAATGAATGAGTCATCAAGTGATGTTTAAAAACATGATGCAACATTACAACAACCTGGATATGTTAACATATGGTAACTTTAACAGGCGTGCAGGATAATTTATTGAACTCATGTTGACATATCCTTCTCACAGCTTGTAACCACCAACATGCCCTTACACTACCTTTACTCTGGGAAAATATTGGAACAGCTTTTGTATTTGTCATGCACAGACATATTCAGTAGTAGTAGCATTTTTTTCAGTCCAGTCAACATTATGACATTCTAGTGTTTCTTGATTAACTTGTTTCTATTGAGTATTGTGTGTAACTTAAATTTTTGATAGTTGTTAGCTCCTAATGACATTGGCAAGCTTGCAGAGCTAGCTAGTTTTAAAGAAAGGTAGCTTGAAAAATTTATCTAAAGTATTCGTGACTAATAATTCATATCATAGTCACTTCACAGCGGTATGCAAATGTAAGACAGGTTGTAATACTCAACAGATGTATCTTCCCACAGACCCACACTCCCCGGAACTACCTCAATAGGAGGTTATTTACATGTAAATGTTTGTCTTCGATAACTCAATATCTTTCTGTGATGGAGCTATATAGAACTTACAGTTACTGGCTCTATCACTCAGGTTACATCTTTTTTCAAGCAAGAAGTGGTCCTTTGTTTCATTAACTGTGACCAAGTCTAATAAATTTGTATGTTAGATAGTGAAAGTTTGACTAGTATTAGTGACTAGTCAGCTCCTTTGTTAAATTTTTTAACTGTGACCTAGTCTAATACGAGCAATTGCCATGACGTCACAGTAGGCTAAAAGCGGGTGACGGTTGGTTGATTTGCCTACCGATAGTTTGCATACGTCTTCAAACAATTTGCATGTATATCATGTAAACAAAAACAGTGATCGCTTACTAGTATATAGATTTGTATGCTAGATAGGGAAAGTTTGACACATCTGCACCGTGAATGTTTCCAGTTGTTATTGGGAGTCCAGAGTTGCTCAACAGCCCAGTTGAGGATGGCAGAGGGAGGATGAGACCCATGAGAGTGTGTCTAACTGTTTATAGTAACAGCAATAACTATATAAAGAAAAGCCTGGTGAGCTAGATCCTGCCAGCTAGGTCCTAGTGTAATTTCTGTGCTTAAACAAGAATGATAAGATAGCAAAAGTTTGACACATCTGAATGTTTCCAGTTATTGGGAGTCAAGAGTTGCTCACCAGCACCAGTCCAGGATGGCAGAGGGAGGATGGGACCCGTGCGAGTGTGTGTGGAATCACTTCCACGCCATGGACCGCCTTCTGGAACTGGTAACCATGGAAACCAACATAGAACCTCGACAGGGGGTCCACTGACTGTTGGCTGAGACCGTACGATAGATTGAAATATTGGTGTACTTTTAAATTCATTTCTTATTTTCCAAAGGAAGAGAAGTTTAGGTCATTTATTGCCACTTAAAAATTACAAAATGTTTCAGTCTAAACTCTCAAGTCAATGCTACAAAAAAAATCAGTTATTTACAATTCAAGATCTTGCTTCAACTTAAATAGGAATCATATGCATGACTTAGAGCAGAATCTTTTCTTTCCAAGTAACCAGCTATTTGGACTATTGTAAATTTGCCAAGCAGCCTGTCAAACTTTTGTATTTAAATGCTGAATTGAACAGGAAAAGAAAGGAATGTTATATAGTTCACGGAATGTGTACTGTCTCAGCTTGTTATTCAGTGGGACTTTCTGTCACAGAACCACGTAGTGCAGTCTTTCATTCTGGTTTCATGAAACTATTTGTCACAAACGTTTTCCTTGTCCATCTATATTATGATTCTTTTAGTTCATTAATCCAGAATAAAGACTGTTCTGCTAAAGCATAACTTTGTTTAAAACTTAATTTCTTAAACTTAAAGTGTTCTTTGTCTCTCTCTCTCTCTCTCTGTCTTTTAGCCTTCTTCCTCCTTTGAAAACTTTTCTCATCAGACCTGTCAAAAGTTTCAAGGCTGCTGATTGGTTCCCAGCCCTCCTTGATTGATTGATTGACAGCTGTCAGTCATGGCGGAGGGTGGGTTCGATCCCTGCGAGTGTGTGTGTTCACACGAGTCAGTGATGAGCCGGCTCATAGCTCTGGTACTCAAGTTTTTGAGTGATTATTCTTAAATAAGGTGTAGGATTTCATTAACTTCATTAAGGTTTATTAGTAGGCGTACAATCTGAATTCTGATACATGTACAAAAAATGCCTTGCTGTCTTTTTGGCCGTGCCTTGGCCAAGCCTCTACCAGGCTTCAGAAGTGGCTGGAAAGAGTAGAAGTTGGTCAGATAGACAGATAACATGCCAGGGGAGTTACTAGTAGTCTATTTGGTCGATTTCTACTCTTTCCATCTGCTTCAGAAGCCTGGTAGAGTATACTATTCCTGTACCTGCTGCATTAACATAGTAACATTTTCAAATTTGCTGTAGACCTGACTTATGTTTTCTGGGACACTGAACTTCACTGAACTAATGCTTGTTGTTATTATTTATTTTCTTCCAGTTGAGAAATTCTCAGCAATACTGCACTGACAATGAGTGTGTCCAGGACCGTAAGTATCTGTTTTGTACAACTGTACTCATTTTCACATTATTCGAGTAAGGAAGTAGCAATATTGGGACTGAACCCAGAACCTCCAGATTCTGTGTCAACAAGCCTGGTGAATTTCATGTTTATGATATACCACAATCTTTCCCTCCAGCCCCTGGTCCTAACGGGACCCCAGAAGGCGATGCGGGGCTGACCCTGACGATGATGATGATTGCGTGGGTGGTGATCGCCCTGGTGCTGTACCTGCTCAGGCCCCAGAGCCTACGGGGACAGGGAGACCAGAAACCTGGAGCTGCTAACGATGTACGGGACTTTTTCTTTACAAAATCATAACTTGGATAAGCAAAGTTCTGTATTCACAACCACTTGTTTAACAAGAAGCTATGTTTCAATGACAGTGTCATCCATACAGAAAGTAAAAGACGATTTATTTGTATCCTCTGACAATACTGTACAACAAAAACTGTTTGTTTTAAAAAGAGGGAAGAAACATGGAAACAATGGACTCAATGATAGCATAGCCTTATATGTTTGTCTGTTTGTCAACAATAGATGTAGTGTAGCATAGCCTTTATTGTTTCTGGAACTGTCACTTCTAATACATACAGCATACCAGTTCTGCTATTGACATTGTTCAAGATAATGAATTGTGATTGTATTAAAATGTACAATATACTGACTGGATGTCTTATGTTGTTCTCCTATAGGAAGGTGGCCCGGAGCCCCCCTCCCCACCCGTACACTGAACAACAACATACCAAACTGGGAGCAAAGAATGATGGATACCAACATGTACAGTCCCATAACTATGTACATAATGTGTATTTATGGAGGCCTACAAAGAATTGTGCAAATATTACCAAATTTTGAGCCTTTAAGGCAAGTTCTTGACAAGACTGCATATTTTCAGCACTTTGGAATAATGTTGATTTGGTTATAGGGAAAGTATATATGTTTCATGTCTAACAATATGGCAAGGGGGTGTGGGGTAATGTTGAAAATGAAACAAGGTTAGAATAGGCCACACCAATTCAATTTCTTGGTTCTCATGTGTGTTTAGCAAATATTCATCATTGCAAGTAGTTGACATAAAAGAGGGCTAGCTGGAAAACCAGAATATGACTATTCACTTTCAGAAACTGTGTGTACCAGGTACATTTGTGTACTGCCTTTCCCTTCAACTGTCTCATGCTAATATTCCAGTTTAGCACTACTTAAAACATCTGAGAACCAGGACATTCAGTTGGTTTGGCCTTCTGGGGTAAAACAAGCCAGGGAGCCATGCTTTTTTGTACCCAATTTTTTTTCAGGGTAGTGAGTGCGACGAGCCCTGTACAAAATGGATGGCACCCAGGCTAGGGTTCAAAAAGATTTCCTGTGAAAATGTGTAGTCTTTTCAAACTATGTGTACTATGATGACTTGCTGGACATAAATGAATAAATAAAATGTCAGAATTCTATTTCATAATTGTATTATTTCAAAGAAATCATGATAAATTGACTTAAAATTTAAATGCTTATGTATGTATATTATCCTTGGATATGGCTGACTTCTGATTTGAATAATCATGTTCTGTGAAGTTTGAAAATCTGCTCAAGAAATTTAGATAATTTCTACTAATTGTTTTAATGGGCAACATTTTGAATGATTGTAGAGTTTAATATGCAAAAGCCTTTTCAGCAGAAGTATGAAAGGATGCATTGAAACTGTTTGGTCACCTTGAATTTGGAATGTATGCTAGAAATCTGAAATCTATAAGAAATCATATGAAAAATTATATGAAAATTTACATTTAGGTTGGAATATAAGACTCTGGACCATGGAAATTTGTAAATGCTTTTCCACATCTGAAGTGACCAATGTTATTTGTATGCTGTTGTCTAGTGGTTTGTTCCTGTTGGATACATGTATATAGCTAGGTAGAGCTGTGTACCTCACCTCAACAAATTTTAGGCACATGGATTTAGGCCCAGACCTGTACATGTACCTAAACCGGTTTGGCCAATCGTATCTGTAAGTTATGCATGTAGGCAACCATCATTTTTAGTGGTAAATTGTTGTCTTTGTATGAGCTCGAGGGTGGACATATTTTATTAATCTTCAACAGTTACAAGTTACCACCTGATCTTTCTTTAAGTGGTAAATTGTTAAAATTGTTGTTCGCCAGATGCAATTTACCTTTATCTTTAGTGTGGAAAATGGTGCCCACTACTGTTTTATTTTGTTCAGGTACTCCAGATGTTCAGTTACAGGTATTAGGTACACAGTTCTATAGCTAGGTGACTGTTGTTTACAAGATGTGCCTTGGGGGGAAGACTGTACAATCAGACTTTTTGTCAGACTTGTAAAATGTACTTTTGGGTTTTCCTCTGTAATTTGAACGGTTGTTGTAAAGCTACTACGTTGATGTAGCAATTTTCCCTTGTATTAAAAGGTTGTAGATAAATCATGTTCTGTTGTCTTGCCTCTTTCTTTTTCAGGTTACACTGTAAAATTTTAGTGCTGCAATGTTGAGGCACTGTATAGGATTTATAAGTAAATAGGGGATTTACAAGTTGGTGCATATAGGTTTGTATGTAAAATATACATGGGCATAAGCCAAGTCAACTGGTTTTCAAAGATAATATTAAGGTACACAGTTTTAGTAGCAGAGCATTCAAAATCTGGTTTATTTCTTGACATTGCAAACCAAGCAATACAGCAAAAACGGTTACATTTAAAGTCTTCATGTTAAATTCACATCTATGCACTATCTAAAAAGCCCAATGGCATCTGCTTTTAAAACCGAATATACAGTCTCATATTACATGTACATGTACTAAATAGATACATTGCACAAATGTATGTCTTGGACTACCTACTAAGTATCTGTATCCGTATAGCCAGTATAACCGCCTTTCGGCGTAACACACCAGCTTCGCAGGCATGTGGTGCGGCGGCAGTAGTGTCTTTGTTTCAGCTCACATGTGAAAGGATAAAGAGGAACAGGTAAGGTTGGAGAAAACTGATATTTAGGTCCTTGCTAGCTTGGTGCCACAATGGCCAAATGATTATACTAAGGGAATAATGTGTGCTTGCTTAGCTTCACAAAAGGAAGTTTACAAGTTCTTTTTATGCAAAAAGTAGATAACAGACATTAGTAGATAACAGACACACATTGGTACGTGGCTGACATCTGAAAATTTAAAAACACTAAATACAACGTGACAACGATATGAAACATCAAGTTACTTGATTAAATATATATAATATCTATACATAATATTGAAAATTTTGAATAGGATGATTTTTTCTGGCTGTTAATCTCTGAAGTATGATAATTGTAGCAGCATGCAGCACATTTTAAATAATACAAAAGCATTAAGAGGTTCTTGCATAATTTATGAGATCTTCCCAGTTAATGTACTGTTATTATAGAGACAACAGTGCAACAGTTAGCTGGTGTCCTTCAAGGCTTGGACTGTATAACAGAATGAAAACATCATGATCATTACATGCAGGCAGTTACATGTACATTTCACCTGAATAATATGGTCTAACAGACCTAAGATTATACAGTATCATTCAGTATAAGGAAGAAGTGGCCTTAAGGCCTAAAAGTAACTTAAAATCTAATATACAGTATTATAAGATATAACCTTGATAAAATGTGTAGAGTATGTTGTCTCATATATATAGGCAAAGTAGAGAGCTGTCCTGAAGGTAAAATGGTCCCAACCTGCTAATGGTGTCTTCTTTGGTCAAGTTTCTGCACACTTTATACCTTTTCTAAGGTCTACCTAATATCTAAGATACCCTACAGATACTGAGCTCTCAAAAAAAAAATTTCTGGAGTTTGAAAAAAAATATGATCTTGTCTCAGCATCAAATCCACAAATTTAAACCTTTCACTGAATGGTACAGTCCGATCCTTTGGAAGGTGCCACTTGCGGCATGGGGGGGAGCAGGTGTGGGGGCGGCTCGTGGTACGTTCCGTCCAGGTAAATCCTGAGGATGTTCAGGTAGATCTCGCCGTGATTGGCCGAGTCGTACGCCATGGACTCTTCCGCGTACGCGGCCGGCGGTCGGGACGACCACGCTCCCATGATCTTGATGGGGACTGTTTCTGCGAAGCTCACGTTGGCTCCTGTTGGGTCAAAAAATTGATTTATAATGTTGCATATAGCATTTAAAAACCTATCCAGTTGCTCAAGTATTTGTTTTCTTGTTTATCGCATATAACCTGGTTGTATAACCTTTATTGGCATATAAAATATCATTGTTTGAGATATTGAATCATGGCCCTCCAGACCTTGACTCAAGCACCCTAAACACTGAACGCTTTCTAAACTTGCATTACTTGAGTTGCTTTTAGTCCTATTTTACAGTGTCCTTTTCTTGGGCACAATATTGGGACCTGTTTGAGATGAGAACTCAGGGCGTCTATCTGACAAAGAGGACCCATTTCTAACCCCTGCTTCCCCATAGCTTAGGTTCTCAGTTGATGGTTCTGACTTAGGAGAAGAGATGCTCCTATGGTCATGTATGATTATGAGCCACCCTTCATAGATGCCAGGTATTATGATGGCAACACCAGGGCTCTTCTTTTAATTTGATATTTTGTAAAAATGCCACTACGGTCTATATAATAAAAAGTTATTACTTACCTGCAGCATTGAGCCAAGCCAGCGTGCGCTGCATCGTCTGCCCCACGGACTCAAACATATAGGGAAGCTAATACCACCCTAGCCACCAGGATGCATATTACAATGTGTACTTAGTCTTACCTGCAGCGTTGAGCCAGGCCAGCGCGCGCTGCATCGTCTGCCCCACGGTTTCAAACTGCGGGAAGCTCATCATGCCCCCGTGCGAGATCTGCGCAGGGACGAAGGTCTTGATGCTGAGCTGAACCGGGCGGGGCGGCGCAACCGCACCCTGGAGAGGCTTCAGGAAGATCAGGCGCATGATGCGGACGTACATGGTGGCCATGTTTCCCGCGTCGACAAACGAGGACCGCTGACTGTCAATGGTCATCTGACCTGAAATTAGGACATGAAAATAATGGATTAAACAGATCGAAGAATAATGGTGATTAAACTGCCTTGAAGAAAAAGGCATTATGCCAATTAAGTTAACATAGTAAAGAAATTATTTTGTACATGATATAATGGTCATTTTAATGCTACTCAAATTCAATGTTTGTATATAGCACTGTGGCAGAATGTATTGTTTAAGGTCATAATACACACATATTTAAAGATGACATCCTGTGTTTAGTTTTCAATGTTGTATCTGAAAAGATATTGTCTGGAACAGGCAAAAATCTGATGCAAAGCTGATAATACAATTCGGTCTAACAAAACTGTAAAAAAATCTGGGTTATGTGCAAGTGTAGTACATTCTGCTGACTTGCTATTAGTAAGTAAAACCTACCCGACCACCCCTTCCTGCTGATCTTGATGTGCAGGGTCTGTGCGTTTGCGAGTCGGCAGCCCTGCAGGCTCCCGTTGGCCCAGGCACACGCCCGGGCTGCCACCTGGCTGTAAGGCTCAAACTGTGGCCAGTCAAACAGGCCAGACGGCACGTGGGTGCACCCGGGCACAAAGTCTCCAGTTCCTGTGGTAACAAATAAAAATTGTCAAAAATTTAAAAAAGGGAAAGAAAAACATTAGGCAGCAATCAACAAGAGAATATTTGATCGAGTCTTTAAGCCCCAATTGTGTGCACACACACAGACACACAGACACACACACACACACAGTGTACTTGAAGACTGCCATGCACAATCTTATAAAAAGCCTGTGTTTTCAAGGCTAAAACGGTGTGCGTGCATCCCTCATGGATTACTGTTGCTACATTCTTCCTTTTTGGTCTGATTTCTACTACTTATTTAACCTGCAAAGGAGTACTAGTCTGGTGGAGAGTACATGTTATTTAGCTATGATGACTGGCAGTGCTAGGGTACCCTGTGAGAGAGTTGACCTTACCTATCTCCTCATAAGCGGGTGGTCCGTTGACGTAGAAGACGCGGATGATGAAGAGAAAGAGTTTCCGGTAGTTCCCGTCTTCGTACCAGAAGGACTTGTCCGGATCGATGGTCGTACCGGACCACGCCCCACGAACCTTCACGTCCTGTGTCTCCACTGTCAGGATCTTTCCTGTGGGGAAGATGAAGATGAAAGGAGTCTTCTGCCACACAAACTTATTTTACTGGTCTCAGAAATGTTTGAAAGGATGATTTAAATAAGACATGTAAGAGGTGAAATGAAGAAAAGAAAGGCTGGAAGGAGAAGTTGAATTGACTTTAAAAATAATCTATTTGAATGTATACTATATGAATCTCTGAATCTGTGTGCACCATTGTACAGAAAGTTGACATTTTGAATTAAACATTACGTTTTTGCATCCCATTCTCTCTTGCAGATAGAGCGATATATAGTCATATAAAAAGATACCAGCACAAAAAATTAGCCAGAGAAAAAAAACTGTCGTCAAAATTTAAACTAAACCTCTGAATTGAGTCAGTATGAAAATCCCAGAACCATCAAATCAAATTGTTCCAGCCTTACCAGGGAGTGGGTTCTGTCTCATCATCAGGTTGATTTTGTTGACTGTTTCTCCGAACGACTCGAACTGTGGGTACCCAAACAGGGAGGGTGCCTGGATACAGCCCGGCACGTAGTTAATGTAGCGAATCTGCTGCGGGGGGACGGACGGGTCCATCTTCTGTCCAAACCACAACCTGGAGGCGGAACAATATCATAATATATTATGGTCATACACACATTACATAGTAGTAAAACATTAATCAAGCAACTGGATATTAAGTTCTCTGACAAACATACACCTCCATCAACCAAGGATTGAGATGTTCAAAAACTCGACTTCCCTAGAAGTAGATCTAATTGGTAGAGTGCAACTTGCTGCCACCATGTACAGTAGGGGTATCATCACAAGATACCTTGATATGTAACATGACATTCAGGTGATATAACCAGCTACTAGTATATATACTAATGCCCCATATGCTTACGAAGCTCGCTGGTGTGTAACATTGATGGGTAGCTTATGATCTGGCAGATACAGATGGATGTTTCAGAAATTACATATATCCAATATCTTTCATCAGTGACTGAGAATGACTTTAAGTTACTAAATCTCTTTATGCTAAGTACTGTAGTTGAAAACAACTGTTCAGCAACCTATTACATTACCCAAACTGGATGGCGAGTCACGACAGATACTTATAAGACATTGTGCTTTATATCTTATCTATTGCAAAAAGTGTGTGTACCTCAGTCCACGGACGTAGCAGCTTCTCACTTTTCCTGACTCGTAGAACAGTGACCGGTCAGGGTTCACGACCCCGCCGGAGCTCCCCAGGTGATACTCGAACTTGACCTCCAGACTCTCGCAGGTTTTGACCTCCATGGTCGGGTTCTGCTGGAGCCACTGGTTGGCTCGGGTTACCAGGACACTGGACAGGAACAAGTCAGATTAGTGAAGGTATACCTTTGCAAAGCATGTTTACCTTCACACATTGGTCTGCTCTGTTAATTCTTACTCAAATACATTTATAGATATGGCCAGACAGGAGTCTAAATCCCTCCTGCTACAAGATTGCAACATTGTGTAACCCAACACCAGTTACCATGGTGACAGACGTCAACAAATCAGGTCATTGGCCCGGTCAGAGGGTTAGCTTTTGGAGAAGAGGAAGAGGAAACTGAGCAAAAAAACTGACACACAGACAGATCAAAAACAATTTTTACTTACATCATGCTTCAGAATGACCTCTACAGACACAAACATATTTCACGCTTCTTGTAGAAAAGTAGAAAAAGAAAAATGCGATAAGAGAACTTTAACTTACTCGAATCTCTCGAACTGTGGATAGGAGAAGCTGAGGAAGCCCGAGCTGCCAGTTCCTGAAATCTGGCTTGGCATAAAGTCAACATACGACAGCCTGAAGACCGACTGCTGCTGGGGGGGTGCCGCACCCGGGTACCCCCCTGCCTGAGGAGGGGGTTCTGCTGCTGGGTACCCCCCTGCTTGGGGAGGGGGCTGTCCTGGCATCTGGGGGGTCGGCATGGGCATACCCTGAGGTGGCGGCTGCCCGGTTGCCTGGCTGTAGGAAGGAGGGGGGGCACTGGCCTGGTTGTATGACATGGTGCCTGGATTCTGTTTCCTGGAATCGATACGATGTACTTTGAAAATCACATTAATGTGAGTGGCAACGTCAACTGCTGTGTCTATGCGTGCATGAGTGTGTCTGAGTGTGTGTGTCTTACAGTGTGAAAATGTCATTAGCAAATAAGATCAAGGAGAAATTCTGGGCATAATTGCCCATCTATTGATAGATTGACCTGTCCAGCCCCCAAATTCAGTCATATAAGTAGTTAATGCAGTGACTCAGTATCGCTAGGTGAGCGTCAAAGAGGGCGAACTCAGATTTCACAGGTGACTAACTTTAGATATAATTTGGATCACTGAGTCAGGGATAAATTTTGCCCAGGGTACTGGGCAAAGTTGTCATCATGTTTCCTCAGATACTGCATTCATAATTCATAATGGCAAAATGGTTGACTTCAACAACGAAGTTATACACTTCTCAGTGTATAAAGAAGATGGTGAGCTCGGGGCCCAGCTTAGCAACATTGAACGAGCCACTCAGTCACTGTGTTAAACGCTGAGTCATACAACATCTTTACGACACTGTCTGCAAATTCTGTACAGTTGTGGACGCGTGCGCCTACGATATAATTTGCGAAAACGCCCTTAACTTTTGTAACACCTCCAACAGTTGGGATGATAAATAAACCATGATGGATACGAACACATGTCTCGTTGCCTCAGAAACGATAGAATGCCGTCAACACTCACCTGTAGCGACGTACAACACCTGTGACGTTATCCCGTACCTGTACGTGGCCGTCCGGACGTCAGCTAACCCAACAAGTGAGCCGCGAACTATGCGTAAACACGACGCTTTTACTTCCGGGTCAAGCACAGCACAATTCGGAGCCTTCCGACAGCCCCGCCCCTAAATATATCATATCAGGAATAGCCCTTCAAATACCAACATTATTCTAACGTTACCTTATACAAAATGAAAATCTACAAACTAACCATTGAACTATAGTGTTCCGGGTTTGAGTAATCGGCCAAATGACATTTAGATAAAAGAAAAATATTAAAGTTCAGTCCAATTTGTAATTGCTTTTATATTTTAGTTACAATATGTGACTATTCATCTACAGAGCATTACTAAAAATCGGTAAAAACATACCCCTCTGGACAACATTGGAGGCCTTTTATTTATTAAATTGGCCAAATAGAGAGATATAACACGCCGAGGGAGTTTAGCCATCCAGTTTACAGTGGGCCGGCAAACTGTAAACTGGATGGCTAAACTCCCTCGGCGTGTTATCTCTCTATTTGGCCAATTTCTACTATTTCCAGCCACGCCCTCAAGCCTAACATTTACAGCCTTGTTTATGTGCTACACAGATTGTTCAGAGCTTCCACGTGGACTGGTCGGGAGAAGACATGAAGATGGAGAACAGAATTATCAACGCACCGGATAGGGACAGCTTCGTGTTCCGTGAGAGGGTTTGAGCTGTATGAAATCTGATATTTAAGCATACTTTTTTGACGTTACACAGTTAATTACCTCGGCTCCATGAAAAATGAAGGTATTGTTTTTGGTGTGTCTGTCTGTATGTATGTCTGTCTGTGTGTGTCTGTCTGTCTGTCTGTCTGTGTGTGTGTGTGTGTTTCCGCAACTTTGTGGTCAGCATAACTTCAACTTTATGGATTATGATGATATTTGGTATGTTGGTAAGTATTAGGAAGACAAACGTCAAGGTCAAATATGGGCCTCCTGGTGGATGACCTTGGTACTGCAGCAGAACTTCCGGTTTTTGTATCTTTTGTCCTGAACATGCTATGGTCTTGATGTTTTGGTGACAGGTTGCTTTTCCTGTCAGGAATAAGTGGTGTAAGTTTGGTCCCCCTAGCAGCTTGTTCTGAAACTGCAGGGCACTTTCTGGCGAAATGTTTAAAAGCCAATAAGTCCAGTTAGGAACAACATATTTTCATAATTTTTGGTGTGTAGGTAGCTGAGAGAGAGATGTACATGATTAAATGCAAATTATGCAAATGAGGACTTTATTTGCATAATTAATGAGGAAATTATATAATTAAAGTGTTCTACATTATACTACTTTCATACATGTAATGTATGTAACCTATTGGCAGTCAGAACATCAGGCAGATACTAATTATGCAAATGATGACATAATTTGCATAATTTATGCAAAAATTCTACGATTTCTTGATGGTGAATGATGGGAATGTCATACTTGGGACATCTGTAACTTAATCAAAAGTTAACATACATCATGATGCATATATCATGTCAATGCAGAGGTAATTTGCATAATTAAAGAAGAAATTTACATTTACATATTAAGCCCATATTTCATGGAGGTATGATATCTCGGAATTCTTGTTATTTTATGATGCCTGCACACACACACACACACGCACACACACACGCGTGCTCTCTCTCTCTCTCTCTCTCTCTCACACACACACACATGCACGCTCACACACACACGCACACAAACATACACGCACGCTCACACACACGCACACATGCATACACACACACACACACACGTGTATTTATATTTTAAATTAGATGATTCACAGACATTAGTTGAAAATAAAACCGTCCTGGTTTCAATGAGACAATACAAGGGAATGATGTAATAAAGTCGCACCGTTTTTACAAGCATATCATGAATTGTATTGAATTGCATAGATATATTGTATTGAATTTCGTATATATTGACCTCATATATTTTGACACGCACTGATCTAATACAAATACTAATACAAATGTATTTTGGTTCCATGAATTGGTTATAACGTGGATCTTATGAATAAAAGTTTTAATTTAACACTAATAACAAGAAGTCAGAGATTTTAGACTGAGAAGTATTTTGGGGTTTTGGAACCTTCAACCTCCTGTCATTCTGCGTGTCAATCTTCCCTCAACCACCTGTTGTCAATGTACTAGACAGTTCTCTTTCTGTACAAACATACGCACACAAACACACAACGTAGCGACCAAAAACAAAGAAGTAATAAGAAAGAAGAGCCTGATACTGTGATATATACAATATAGGCTGGCCATGTGACTAATCTAAATCAACATCTTTCATGTACTGCATTTAGTTGTTTCTCTCTACAATAAAGTTTGCGGCAGCTTTTTAAGTAATAGTTAAGAGAGGGGTCTTTTTTATAAAGTTGACATTATGTTAGGAAGGATGGACTAGAATTTCGTCTCGGAGACTTGCCAAGGATGTACATGCCCTGTTCGTGTGGTGTGATATGTGACCAGGGCTTATGTGAGTCACCGAACACATGTTGTGGTGCGTGACACACTATGCACACACTATGTACACAGTATCAAATTGGCCAGGCAGTATCCATTGGTCAGAGAGGGTCCAACGCACCACCCAAGGCTCTCTGGCCAATCATACTGCCTGGCCAATTTGATGCTGTCTTTTGCCACCCTAGGATTACCCCCACAGTTACGTGACGTTTTGTGGCACCCCAGTGGCTTGTAGCAGTTGTTGCAGTCTGCTTTGGTGCGTAGCTTGAGCCTGGTGCCTCATCGGCGCGTACCCTGAGCGGAGGAGCCGGCAGCAGCAGAACTGGTAGTCGACGTGAAACCGTCGGCTCCACGGCGTCTGTCCGAACTCCAGCCGCGCCGACTGGTTGTCCACCTTGTCCCCTCTGGGCTAGCCTGACTAAATCGCGCTCCTGGCGGCCGCCGCCCTAGGTTGGGGTCATTAACCTCCAGCCGAGAGCTTGTGTATACACAGGCTACCCTCTGGGCTAAATACACTAGAAAAGTACATACGGCTTCCTCTCGCTTCTTGTAACTTCATAAATTACTCTTCAAGCAAATGTTTAGGTTTCAGTATATTTGATACTGCATGCTTGGAGGTTACTAGTATGTATAAATGTCCTACCAACACATTACGCCAAGGAGGTTATTTTAAACCGCCTTGGTTACGTTTTGTGGCACCTCTCTTTCTTCTAGTTGTTGCAGTCTACTTTGGTGCATAACTTGAGCCTGGTGTCTCATTGGCGCGTACCCTGAGCGGAGGAGCCGGCAGAACTGGTAGTCGACGTGAAACCGCCGGCTCCACGGCGTCTGCCCGAACTCCAGCCGCGCGGACTGGTTGTCGCTCCGGATCCGTTGCCCGCCGGGGTGACAGAATTCAAACGTCCGCTCGTGCATGTCCCGGAAAGTCTGTACCTGCATGGAGAGAGCTTTGGTTATTTATCCCATTTATTTACTACCAAAATGAAATTGTCCTGGAAAAGCGTGCAAACTGCACTGACATGTGCTCAAGATCGCAAACAAACAATAACGCATTTTTACCGGATTATGAATTCATCAAGTCTATCATCTATATTTTCCTTCTAGTATATATGGCCCGTTGGAGGAAGATCGTTTGCTTTTTATATATGGCCCGTCGGAGGAAGATCGTTTGCTTTTTATATACGGGCCATATATAAAAGGCAAACGATCTTCCACCATCAACCTCTGCTTGGAGAGTAGCTAAAATCCGAAGAACCCGAACCTCCGCCCAGAAGTCTCTCCCTTCTCTGTTGATTTTCTGCCAGAGAGACGTGTTGAAGTGGCGGTACAGGATGTAGTCTGCCCGGCTCCACTTCTCGTGCTGCTGTCTGAGCTTCGGGGTGGCGGTCACGTCTTTCAGGTCATAGCTGCAGCCAAAGATATTTGAAATAAAAAAAAAGCTTCTGTTCTATGGATGATGAAGTGTGTGTGTGTGTGTGTGTGTGTTTCTGTGTGTGTGTGTGTGTGTGTGTGTGTGTGTGTGTGTGTGTATCTGTATAGCCGGTATAGCCGTCCTTCGGCGTAACACAACAGCTTCTGTATCTGTATAGTCGGTATAATCGCCCTTCAGCATAACACACCAGCTTCTGTATCTGTATAGTCGGTATAACCACCCTTCGGCGTAACACACCAGCTTCTGTATCTGTATAGTCGGTATAACCGCCTTTTGGCGTACATGTAACACACCAGCTTCGCAGGCACGCGGCGCGGCGGCAGCTAGATATATTACACCGAACACCAAACATTGCATGACACCGAACGTGTGTGTGTGTGCGTGTGTGTGTGCGCGCGCGTGTGTGTTTGTGTGTTCACAATAAGACCAAAAACAAAAGAAATTCGCAACTCTAAATAACAACCCGAAGGAGCCTGCCTGTCTCCTATGTGATTTTATGTATTAATGTAGGACCACAGAAGGAATACCAAACAGTGTGAATTGAGGCATATTGTGGATACAAATTAAGTCACTTCTTGGATCTCTCGTTCTCCCCTGTTCTCACCTTCTCACCGTATGTCGCTGGACTCACCCCCACAAAAGGTCCTCAGTGTCGCGTTTAGCAAAAAACTCAAACCCAGACAAGGAAGACCACGTGAAAGTCTCCTTAACAGCCTTTTTGACGACTAGGAACTTTATCTCAATCATAACACCAGACTCGAGTCTCATGTATTGAAATACCTTAGAGACTTAGCAAGAGACAAACGAGCATGGATTGAACTGTACAGAGACATGCACTGATTTGGCCTGTCAATTGTAGTTTGCTAATGGTAGTCTGCTAATTTACAGCCAAGAACAGTTATTTATTATCATCTCACCTTTTGGATCCGATTTTCTTGTATAGGATGTCCACCATGTCCCAGCACATGTACCTCTTCAGCAGGACTAGCGACGCGTCCAGGTACTCCAGGATAAGAACAAGCATGAACTCCCGCTCCAGGCGGGTCACGTACGTTTGTACATACTGAGCAAACGGTATGGTATTTTTGAATCAACTAAAGCCACACTGTTTTAATTTTATGGATGATATCCGCGCGCGCGCATTGATTTTTTTTTATTATTCCAACATATAATCACACTCAAGTGACGGCACATTCAAGTTTTTTCAACTTGAATGTGCCGTCAACATATCAATGCTGGCACCAACACAGGGGACAATACAGTACTCATTGTACACCTAAGCGAGGTGATTAAAGTCGTGTAAAGTGCCTTTCCCAAGGGCACAAGATCGGCGGCATGTCAGGACTCGAACCCAGGACCTCTAGGTTCCGAGTCGCCGGTACTCTGCCACTACGCCACACAACCCCACCGCGCGCTGATTTTCGCCTGTTCTGTTCTGTTTTGTGTCACAGCCCACGTACATGTGGGTACGATAAGTACATGTAATAAGAACTCACCTCGGCATCCAGGCGTGCCGAAAAATTAATTCCCATATCGAAAGACATCAGGTTCGTGTACGAAAACGGTTGCTTCGACTGCCTTCTAAACGGGTCCTCGTAGAAGCTCGGTTTTCGTAGAAACTCCGTGAGTGTATTCTTCCTGGGCAGACTGTACTTTCACCGTAAATGATAAAAGTTCATAGCCGACTTCAAATGGCTGAATGGAGTGAAAAGTAAAAAAAGGAATTTTGCTGGATTATTGTGCACTGTATTTTTATATAATTACATAGGCACATTTTGCAAAGTTCAAAAGTGAAATATGTATGTTTTTATTTGAACTTTGTAAGACTACTCGCATGGCTAAGGGTCACCGATATAAACAACAAAATAAATGAAAGCTTTACTCTAGTGTAAATCCCTCCAACTATAAGATTGCAACATAATGCAACCCAACACCTGTTACCATGGTGACAGACGTCAACAAATCAGGTCATTGGCCAGGTCAGAGGTTAGGTTAGTGTTTGGAGAAGAAGAAGCGGAAGAGGAGACTGAGCAAAAACAATACGTTTTCCTTCGGTAAACTTAATAAGTAGACTGGCCCTCTCACTAGCCTACCTTTCAGGCGTTCCGGGATCGGTCGTTTTTTTTGGGAGGGGGGGATTTTCTGATCAAACGTAGATCGCACGCAATAGGAGCTCCGGAAACCATCAGGGGGCCCAAAATCTAATAATTTCGAGGTCTCATCAAGACCTATCCACCTACCAATTATCACGACAATACAATCCATAGGGTTGCCGGACGGAGCTTCTATTGCGTAC
>NW_017803943.1:116933-145790 GCF_001625305.1 Branchiostoma belcheri | reverse complement strand
CCCCCCCCACCCACACACACACAAAAAAACGACCGATCCCGGAACGCCTGGAAAGGAGACGCGCTTCTGACCTGAAGGGTTCCCGTAAGATGGCGAGGTAAACCGTGTCGTTCGGCATGATGTTCTGAAACACGTCCCGGCTGTACACGGCGTGGTTTGTCAGGATGTTGAAGGGCTCGTTGTTAATCCGCCTCATGTACTGCCGCTCTTTCAGAGGCCATGGCCAGCCTGGAGCAATGCCAAATGATGCATTTCAATAACGGTCTAGCGACTCTAGCCTAAAAAAAATACTGCTCTGTTTATTCTTACTCAAACACATTCATATCTCACGGTGGTGACCAGCCCTCCAACCCTGTCCTCCCACTAGCTACATAATGTAACTCTACTCCACAGGGTGTCTGTTATAGCACCAGTTACCATGGTGACAGACGCCTGATCCAGGTCATTGGACCTTGTGTGTCTGGAGAAGAAGAAGAGGAAACAGCAAAACCAACATATTTTCCTTCTGCGAAGTTAAACATAAATGCGTCGATGACAGATGTCTTATCAGAGAAAGCTTCTGATGAAAGAAAATTCTTTCTTCGGGTGACGTACTTGATACTGTCTTGTCTATTTCACTCTTATGTCTTTATTTATAATTTTTTTTAAATTTCATCTCAGGACGGCTGGGTGGCCCCATTCAGCATGCAATAGCTGTTTCTGAGGGGGCCCAGCATGTTACAAGACAAGACATTGTTACATACAGTAACACAAAGGACAACAATGAAGGAGGACAACATACGCATAAAACATCCGAAGTCATAGTCCAATATGTCGCGTCGGTGAATGTTAGACATCCAGGTAATACGATACGCCAATCATAGTTCCAAAGATACTGGCTTGCCAATGTGATACTGGCTTGTAGCTATAGCTTACTAATGATATGACAAGTCTCCTTACCTAGGTTAAAGCTTTTGGTATCGCTGCTTCCGTTGGGGAGAACAAAGTTGAGGCCATACCGCACCCCAAATCTGTAGAAGAGTTTTTTTACTTCTTATTTTATATTTCATGAACTGTTTTTCATTAAATGGAACATCACATTACATACATAAATACAAAGAAAATCAGCATCTTACAATTCGCAAGTTACACAATACATGTTTGTACATTCTGTTCTTTACTAGGTTGAATAATAAAGTGATTTCCGATTTCAAGTTACTGTATAAGTCCATTGATATTTATTTATCATTGTTTCTGTTGTTACACCAGTTCTTGAATATATATATATATATATATATATATCAACTTCTCTTTCTAGTCTTATATTTACTATAGTACACTGAAAAGACTTATATGTCAAATGACAAACGTTTTCCCAGAATTTCGCCAAACCTGTAGAAGAGTTGACACATGGCCGTTCCTCCAGCCTTGTGGACTTTGATGAAAACGAAGTTTGTTTTCTTCCGACAGGACTGTCCCAGAACTAGAGCGTCATGGCGAGCCAATGGGGACCAATCACCAAATGGACGCCACTGGCAGATGCGTGATATTCTGCGTGATATAAATGAATTGACTATTCAAACTTCTACAATTTATCCCAATTTCTCTACACTTACAGACCAAGAAAAAACTATTCTTCTTTTAACTTCCCAAAACCCACAAATTTTGGAAAAGATGGGACATTACATCTTCCATGGTTTACAGAAGAGAAGTCAAACCCTTCAGACATAGTTTTAGATATAGTCATAGTTCTTTACAGATACATTTATCATGTAGAATTTAGTTATTTTATACCCTATTTCATTATTCTTTTATGTTTTGTAATTTGCAATTAGCCTCCGGGCACGAATTTGCAATAAACTTTTCACCAATAATTGAAAACTGTCAGACTATGAAAATCCGCATTCCCAGTCCTAAAACTACATTGGGTAAGGGGCTCCTTACAATTCTCAATTCTTTATTCAATGATTATATATTTAATATTGCAGACATACAGTATATAGAATTATAGTGTTGCCTGAATGACATTGGTATTTACAATTAGTACATTAAAAATACATAGCATTACATTGCGTTACATACATGTATACATGAATATATACATACTACTGATATGAACTGTACATCTCAGGCATAGCAAGTACATTGCTTACATACATACATTGGGTAACTGTTTAACCTTTAAAATGTGTTGCAGAAACGTAGAGAAAATAGCACGCACGTGTTAGTCAAGTTGGACGAAAACTCTGTATTCTTTGGCATCACAGGGTTGTAGGACACGTCAACAACGCAGGAGAACAGATAGTACGCCCACAGGACGACGGACGCAGCAACTGCGACTGTTAGGCCGCTCCACAGGTTCACCTGCTGTCTCATATTGCAGTTGACAGTTTGGATAACAGTTAAAGAAAAAATGCTATCATATATATATATCCCAGACAGCTTTGTACATGTGTGCGTACTTTCGCGGCCTGAAGACGGGATCGTCAGTTCACCTTTCACCTTCACTACTTCTGAATCGAACTGGTTTGACAACTATGTCACTGGGTATATGTGTCAGGGTCAAAGGACGTCAGGTGATACTCTCCAAGCAGTGCCTTTGGGCTTTGGCTTATTTTGGAGTTGTTGTTTCTTTTTTTAGGATTTTTCTTCGGGCTTTCTTTTTTGTGTCTGTTGGTATCTTTTTGTGCCAACCCAACAATACTAGTACAAAAAGAAAGGCTGATAAAAAGGCCTAAAAACACGCCAATAATGCTCTAAGCTAAATCGCAAACCTCTGCTTGGAGAGTAAATTCTAGGCACATCAGTTGTAGCTATCTGCTCAGTGAAACAGCCTAACAATCTGGAAGGTTACATCAAAGCCATGATTTCGTCTGTTGTACAATAAATTTAAAGTTCTCAGTGACCGTCGAATTGGCGACGTACTACTCCGTGAATAGTTTCATCAGGTTGGTAAGTCATAAGAAGAAGATTATATATTTTTACACAACCAAGTATTCTTTTATTCAGCCGACGTTTCGACGTAGAAAGGTGACAGACGCTCACTAAATCGTCGACTGTAAAATGTTTTTAAATGCACTTCTCAAGCATATCGGCAGGTGTCGCTGCTGCTATAAGCTACTGTGACCTTTGACCCTTACAGCATACCGGCAGTTCACTGTACATGTGATAGTTTTCGTCGCTTTTCTGTCGTTGGAAAAAAAGTTGCCATGCCCTCCTTTGTTCTAAAGACGAACCTGGCTCGCAGTGCCATCCCCAAGGACTTTCTGACGGAGACGTCTAAGCTAGTGGCCGATATCTTGGGTAAACCCGAGGGGGTAAGTAACACATGTATGAAGGGGGAGGGGCATGTGCTAGCCTCTACAAATTAATACTAGTACCTCTGCACTCTGTATAATGTCCTTGCTAGTACTCGGGCTTTCTATAGAAGCGACTGGAAGAAGTAGAAACTGGCCAGGTAGAAAGATAACATGCCAGGGGAGTTGGTTTGTACTCCTTTAGGGGACCAAGTCCCTTGGATCTTATGTCTATCTCTACTTTGCCAATTTCTACCCTTTCCAGTATTAAGCTTCTAAAGCCAGGTTGGCCTTGGTATCTAGAGGCTTTACACGTGCATGATGCAGGAGACCTTATGCTTGAATTGTGCTGTAGGCACTACATCATAAGCACTTAAACTAGCTATTAAAATTGAATACACGTTGCTGGGAAGCAGACCTCATGAAGAGCTATTGATGATAATATGCTGTCCTCTATAATATAATTTCTGTTCCTGTATGTAAAGTTTGACTTTGAGGCAACGTTACAGTTTGGGTAGTAGTAACGTTCCATGTACTCCTATACGGTGTATCAAGGTTTGAAATGTCCCCCTTCCCTTCCCCAGTATGTGTGCGTGTGTGTAGAAGCAGACATCCTGATGACCTACGGCGGTTCAGACGCGCCCTGTTGTCTGATAGACCTCATGAGCATCGGCAAACTCGGCCTGGAGGAGAACAAGAGCCCCTTTAGCCTCCCCAGGACAGACCTCATGAAAAAGACCTCATGATGCATGCTGTCCTTTTGTCATTATGATTTCTGTTCCTGTAGTAGGAGTGGTCTCTCCTCTACGTACGTATGGTGTGCACGTCGGCAGAACTTACTGCACCTGCGCAAAACCCGTTTATATTGTACATAGCACTTCAGAAGAACGTCTCATATATAAGGTCGTGTTGTAGTTTCAAAATGTTGTGTTGGAAAAGATATTGTCTGCAACAGGCAAATTTTGACCAAACATCCAGTGAATACCATGAAAAATCAGGGTTTTGCAAAGGAGCAATACATTCTGATGACTTGTTAAAAGAACACATTGAGCTGACGTGTTTTTCATCTTTCCCTCCCCAGTATGTCTGTGTGTGTGTAGAAGCTGACGTCCTGATGACCTATGGTGGTTCAGACGCGCCCTGCTGCCTCATCGACCTCATGAGCATCGGGAAACTCGGCCTGGAGGAGAACAAGACTCACACCGCAGCCATCTGTGAACACGTCAAGAAACACCTGGGCATACCTGGAGACAGGTGAGGGGGCAGCACAGGTCGCGGTTCTTATTTTCTAAGATAGGTGTTCCAGCAATCTTCCATCATGATGGACAAATATTATATTGTACCTAATAAGTCATCTTTGCTGGACAAAAAAATCTGCGTAACTGTACAGATATGGGAATAGATGTCATCAAATGAAGCTGTCTACTACCAGCAAAAATTTCACCTCAAATTTTCAAAATGCAGGAAATACCATTCCAGAGGGTCAAGATTTCAAAATTTTCACGGGGGAACATGCCACCAGATCCTCTTCTGTATCCCTTTGCAGCTTTGCGGGCAGATGGCACGTCACTTGACAAATAAAATTGAGAGGACAGAAAAAAATTTCAGGCTGGCTAAAACACTAGTCAAATGATTACTGTTTGGGCATGTGGTGGACAGGCTTTTAGCTAGGGGGTGTCCAGGGTGTCTTTTGGACGCCCTGTACTGAAAATAATAAGAAATTGGACTCCCTACTTTTTGGTAGGACACCCTAAAGACGCCCTATTTTTTCCACTCCCAACCTCTGCCATGCACACATGCCTCCCTTCAGCCTTACTATAAATACAAAAATGATGGTTTACTGAAGG
This sequence comes from Branchiostoma belcheri, assembly GCF_001625305.1. NCBI lineage: Eukaryota > Metazoa > Chordata > Leptocardii > Amphioxiformes > Branchiostomatidae > Branchiostoma > Branchiostoma belcheri. The sequence continues at coordinate 140,668 of NW_017803943.1, read as the reverse complement.
AAAAAACTCAAATTTACACCTGAAAATGCAGAAAGTAGTGTTTGAGAGCATTATGAATTTCAAAAAAGCCCCCCTTAAATCTTGCACTCTTCACTGTGCATAGCATACAATAAAAAAAATGGACACCCACCAAAAAAATCCTAGCTAAAAGCCTGGTGGTGGATGGCCTCGCCTTCAATGTCTGGTGCAGATTTGATATGTACATGTATACATGTCATGACATACATGTACAAGTGCATGTCAGTCAACATGTAATGGTGAAAGTTCAAAAGTCATGAGTGATCCTTCAAGTATGTAAGGTTATAGGTCAAAGTGTAAGGTGATGGCAGTGGTCATTATTCCTATTATTCACCCCTGCAGGCTGTACGTTAACTTCCACGACGCTGCGAGGCAGGATGTCGGCAGGGACGGAACGACCTTCGCACGCTGAAGGTCACACCACAGTTTCTGACATGTGCAGAGATTCGCACCAGCCAAACTTGGGGATACATGTACATGTACATGTACTACACTCAGGCCCATGCCTTCACTGTAAGGCAGTCTGGCATGGTATGAAGCAGGCCTAGGTCCATGCAACACAGTGCATTGTGGGTTGATATTTGATAAGTTGAAGTAATTTGTTATTTTCTTGTGCCAAAAAGACCATGAACAAATGTCCATTGTGGAAAGAGGTAACTATTGTTCACAAAAAAATTACAGCTGTTGGAAGTAGACAAGTATCAAATCAAACGTTACCATTTGGTAAAAAAAAAAACAATTGGATTGACTTGTGGGGCTAACTCGGACAAATACTAAATATACAGAGAGACAAGAGTGACAAAAATCCTGGATTGAGCAGCATGTTTAACTTCAATTTAAGAGCCTTTCTGCACCAGAATCTGATGTTTTGTCCTTAATTGTGGAATTTGTTGTTTGTTTGTCAGCAAATGCTGTGTTTGTTGTGCTTATTAAATGTTATGTATGGACATCAATCATGATAATAAAAAATATCGGATGTGCTGTATTGCATTGGTCATGGCATTGTGTATTACTTATTGAGTATTAAGGCATTTCTAGTATGTTCTCCAAACCCCCTGTAGTCATAACCTTTGATCCTATCCTTACTGAGGTTAAATTTATACCTCCATGCTGAGGCTCTACACGTGGCGCACTTGAAACTTTTGTAAATGGGAAACATTATTAGCATCCTGATCAGATCAGAGTCTCTGATTGCGATCTCTACTAGTAGTGGTAGAATCAGATATTCTGACGAATTACCATCTGTATAGACACAGACATATACGTGTAACTTTCACACATTTTTTCGTAATTGAAAGAGTATGAAGACAGTTGTCAATGAAGGATGTTTTATTCTGTAGTCAGCATACAAGACAGCAGCAGCTACATGTACAGTCGACTTTCCACTGTCTACTTTTCAACCTGGAGTAGAGTTGCACCCACGGAAGCTCAGAGGAAGTACATCTGTCAAACACCATCCAAAACAACCAGTTCCTTTCCATTCTGAATCATGTACAGTATACACATCAACGACCAGAAATGTTTGCGGTGAATTCACAAATCCGTCAAGCATGCAGAGCGGTCTTGCATATATTCCAACCTTGTGAAACTCCTTGTTTCTATGTATTTTTGAAGGTGGATCACAGTTCCGGCATATTAAGACTTCTTACATGTTTTGTCTTCAAACTATTTGCAACTTCTGAAAATCAAATTGACGCTGAATAACACTCTTATACACAATCACCGGTCAAAATACTGCCTTTTGAACTTGTTTTTTGTTTCAACATTCTTTCTTATTATTGGTCAATATTCTTTGCATTATTTCTCTCGGTATGCAGTCATTCTGTTGGCTTGTAAAATACTGTCAAATACTTTCTCAACAAATAAGTTTCTTTAGAAATATACCATTCTTCTAAAACTGCATACACCAATTCTTACCATCCATTTATTAGTATAGACACCATCCCCACTTATTTTAATTATCTACCATTGATAGCAACAGGTTTTTATTCTATATCAAAGCGTGCAACGATCAACGACAAGCTCTTGAATTATAAAACGGACTACTGTAGATGAAAATAGAAGCTCTAAGCACAAACTGCACAGTATGTCATGTCTCTGCAAAGCTTATACTCACAAGTGTACAATTTTGAGTGACAGGATAGAGTGAAGAATGTTCCCGTTACACCATGTTTCCTTTTTGTCCGGGAAGGATTTTTCAACTGCCCAGGACAGCTTACCAATTTCTGTTTTCCTTTACTTTCTTATTGCAGAAAGTAGGAAGGGCTTGATTAATAATAATTGTGAACGAAACTTGAGTTGAGAACATCAGAAATAAGAAAATTTCTGCAAGTGAACCCATTTCATAACCATTGTCTTTTAAGCAAACAATTTAACTCAACTGCAGTCAATGCTTCATTCTCTTGTTAAATTAGTAATACACTTTCAAAGATAAGAAGAAATGTGGGACTTAGGGGAAAGGAAATTTACCCATACATTATTCTTTATTACCTTAATACCCAAACCTAAGATTTATAATACTAGTAGTAGCCATTGTCTTTCTGAACGTGTGTGGAAGTATGTTGCTTTGTTCATGCTTTAGTAAGAGTGGTCCTTAACAAACAAAGACTCGGAAGACACAGGTCCACCGGTCCCAGCCTGGTACTTAGCTTCGCTGGCTTCCCCGTTTGCCTGGAACAAGAACCAAAGAAATGATTTAGTCCTCATTCAATGTGGTATTAAAAAACATCTATTAACATATATCAGCCAGGTCAGAAACATGTACATGTATATCCTCAACCCTGTAAAAATGTGTTTCAAGATATCTCTCAAGTGCAATGTCCCTCAGTACTACATAATGGTACATATCTGAACCCTGTATATCTGGGGGGTGCTGCACAAGAGATCTCAAACGCATTGTTTTTTTGAAATGGGGATATGTAACCTGGCAGATAAATGTTATGTGTTTGCCATTTTATGTGTTCTTTTATATCCTCAAAATTTCGTACTTCCTTTGCTGTAGATTACAAGCAATCAAAGTTTGAAGTTTTACTCCTCGAAACCCCATTATGTTATGTTTTGAGCATGCTACATGTAGCATAGATTTCAGTCACAAATTAAAGAATTTGGGACTGCTCCCTAAAGATGCATGTTAAGTCCTAAAGACACAAAACTGACCCCCATCAGCTTTACATTTTCATGCTAGTCAAACTGATCTGAACTACACAGAATCTGCACAATCATACATCATGCAGACGTGGAATTCAGTACGTATATACACACCACATAAACAAGAAACTAGATAATATGGTATGACTGTAAACATGTTTACACACCATACATTTTCAAAAAAACAAAACAAAAAGTAATCAAAGTCTTAACAAAAACATCTCCAAAAACTGCAGAAAAGCAAGTTTCACAATGAAGCACAATTGCAAACAGCAGCAGCAAAGCAGAACAACCAAAACAGCACAGCCACTGCAAACGTGAACGCGTGTTGCAAAACAGCGCAATAAAACAGCATGTCGGCAGAACGTACTGCACCTGCGCAAAAACCGTAATGTATTATGCACTGCACTTTGGCAGAACTTCTCATATAAGGCCACACCAATTTAATTTGTTGGTTGTCAGATTTTTTCAGAAAAAAATATGAAGCGACACGGCAAAAATAAATAAAAACAGGTCTTGGCATCCTATTATAGCCCCAAATGTGATAGGAGCCATGAAGTTAACCAACAAATTAAATTGGTGTGGCCTAAGGTTAACATTCCGTCTGTAGTTTTGTTATGTCGGAAAAGATATCCTCTCCAACAGGCAAAATTCTGATGAAACATTGACAAACATCCAACGAAAACTGCAAAAAATCAGAGTTTGCGCAGGCGCACTAAATTCTGCCGACATGCTTCTGCTCAATAAAACAAACAGCAGCAACAATCCGTGAACATGTGAACAAAAACATAAAAACAGAAACAGAACTCCGCACACGTATATCAAACCAACAGCCTGGAATGAACAAACAAACAAGGTGGTTAAATAAAAACAAACTTAAACAACTGTTAGTGTTAGACAAAAAAAGAAAACAGCAGCAGAAACGATGACTCTGCGTGATCGGACGTAAAAGCGACAATCGGTACCAATCGTGGCGCGTGTTTAGTAGGCGTGGTCTTTGATGAAGAGCGATTCTCCTGCGGCGGCGCCTGAAACTCCACCACCGTATGATCCTGACGCAGCTTCTCCGGCGGCCTGGTGTAGGTGGACCACACAGGGGGGGGGGGGAGAAGGTTGTCATAGTTTTGATTAAGAAATATGATTTTTTTCCCTACATGTATCTGTCTACTTTTGTAGAAGTTGTCATCAAGTTGTTTACTTGGATTAGTTGTAATTATAAGATGTGGGAGAGACAGTTTTCCAAGCAACTTGGAGTTCATTAGTATAGAAGCCATTAAAGCATACAGACTCATAAAAGATTGGTACAAAATAACTTGAGAAGCCACATTGAGCTACAATGTATACAAGCAGTAATACCAAACAGTTTAGAAGAAAGAGAAGAAGCAACACTTGGAGCAAATGATGGTGAAAGACAGATTGAAATTAAAGTTTCCATGAAGAACGATGGTCCAGCCAAATATTACGGTCCAATTCCACTGCGTATTAATCCCATAGTATCACAAACTATTGTGACATCTTTAACAACTTCACAATCCACAGCTGTAAATGACCTTTGACTTGTCACCTTTGCCCTCCCAGGATGGCATCTGGAAAATTGATCCAACTGTACTTCTTACTCATAGAGCTATAATTGCTACATGACAATTTGCAGTTGTGAATGACCCTTAACCTATGAAAAGTTCACCCCTGACCCCTCACCTATGCCCTCCCAGGATGACAGCAGGATATTGGATCAAGTTGTACTTTCTTACCGGATTGCTGATAGACATCATAACATAATGCAATTGACAATTGGTAGTTGTCAATGACCCTTCACCCTTGACCCTTTCACCCCTGACCCCTCACCTTTGCCCTGCCCAGGAAGGCGGCCTGCCCGGCCTTGATCTGGTCGCCCTTGCCGGCCCAGGCCTTGAGCGCGGAGGCCTGGAGGGCGCGGCCGTACGAGAAGGTCAGCTTCCACGGCTTCTTCCCCTGGAACTGGTTAATGGCGTTTAGGTTGACGGAGGCGTCCTCCTCCGACTGCCCGCCGGACAGGAACACGATGCCTGAAAAACAGAAGAAAAATTATTAGGGACTGTCCGACAGACAGGAACACGATGCCTGAAAAACAGGAAAAAAATTATTAGGGAGGACGCCTGAAAAAAAGCACAGATAATTAGGGAATGTCCACAGGACAGGAACACAATGCCTTAAAAAAAGCATTCATATACTGTACTAGTATATGGTGACAGGAGTCTAGATCCCTCCTGCTATAAAGTTGCAACATGATGTAAGCCAACACCAGTTACCATGGTGACAGACGTCACATGAACTTAGGTGTTTGGAACAAAACAGAGCAAAAACAATATGTTTTTCTTCAGTAAACATAAACAAACTCCTTACCAGGCACAGCGGCAGGGACGGTGCGTGACAGAGCGGTGACGGTGGCGGCAGCGATCTGCTCGGCCGTGTTACCCCAGGTGAAATAAACAAACAAACAAACAACCCCCTTACCAGGCACAGCGGCAGGGACAGTGCGTGACAGAGCGGTGACGGTGGCCTCAGCGATCTGCTCGGCCACATTACCCCAGTTAAAATAAACAAACAAACAAACAAACAAACAACCCCCTTACCAGGCACAGCGGCAGGGACAGTGCGTGACAGGGCGGTGACGTTTGCCTCAGCGATCTGCTCGGCGGTGTTACCCCAGTTAAAATAAACAAACAAACAAACAAACCCCTTACCAGGCACAGTGGCAGGGACAGTGCGTGACAGAGCGGTGACGGTGGCGGCAGCGATCTGCTCGGCGGTGTTACCCCAGGTGAAATAAACAAACAAACAAACAAACAAACAAACAAACAAACCCCTTACCAGGCACAGCGGCAGGGACAGTGCGTGACAGAGCAGTGACGGTTGCCTCAGCGATCTGCTCGGCCATGTTACCCCAGGTGAAATAAACAAACAAACAAACAAACAAACAACCCCCTTACCAGGCACAGCGGCAGGGACAGTGCGTGACAGAGCGGTGACGGTGGCCTCAGCGATCTGCTCGGCGGTGTATCTCGTGGGACAGGACTGCCCCGGGGTGCACATGTTAGGCTTCAGCAGCGTCCCCTCCAGGTAAATGTGATGATCCATCAGAGCCTTGTAGGTGGCAGACAAGACCTGCAAAGAAACAGTAATTTCAACATCAGGTCAATTTTTTTTGGCTTTAGCAGTGTCCCCCCCCCCAGAAAAATGTGATGGTCCATCAGGGCCTGCAAAAAAACCGTAATTTCAACTTCAGATGAATTCTTTTCACTAGAATTAGAAGGGTAACATTTGCAAAGATGTTTGCTAGATGTTAATTCTTACTCAAAAACATTCAATTTATGTATATATGGTGACCAGCTCCTCCAACTCTGTCCTGCCACTTGCTACACACTTGCGTAATGTAATCCAACACCACAGGGTGTCTGCAGACAGGACCTGCTAAGAAACGGTGATTCCAATTTTAATTGCTATTACTAAAAAGGTAAAATTTGCAAAGCACATGTTGGGCTTCAGCAGTGTCCCCTCCAAGAAAATGTGATGGTCCATCAGGACCTGCAAAGAAACGGTAATTTCAACTTCAGATGAATTCTTTTCACTAGAATTAGAAGGGTAACATTTGCAAAGCAAATGCGTAATATCGACCTTCATATGGTCTAGCCAAACTAACTATTTGTTGCTACATGTTAATTCTTACTCAAAAACATTCAATATATATATATATATATATATGTATATACATGTATATGGTGACCAGCCCGTCCAACTCTGTCCTGCCACTTGTTACATACACCACAAGGCGTCTGCTACAGCACCAGTTACCACGGTGACTGCTGTCTGGTTCATGGCATTGACCTTATTTGTTACCTCCATGAAAAATGGAGGTATTGTTTTCGGTGTGTCTGTATGTCTGTGTGTGTGTCTGTCTGTCTGTCTGTGTTTCCGCAACTTTGTGGTCAGCATAACTTCAGAACGCCTTTATGGATTATGGTGATATTTGGTATGTTGGTAAGTCTTAGGAAGACAAACGTCAAGGTCAAATATGGGCCTCCTGGTGGATGACCTTGGTACTGCAGCAGAACTTCCGGTTTTTGTATCTTTTGTCCTGAACATGCTATGGTCTTGATGTTTTCATGACAGATTGCTTTTCCTGTCAGGAATAAGTGGTGTGAGTTTGGTCCCCCTAGCAGCTTGTTCTGTAACTGCAGGCACATTTACATATCAAGCCCATATTTCATGGAGGTATGAAATCTCGGAATTCTTGTTTGGAATGGAATGGAAAAAGAGGAAGAAGAAGAAACAGAGCAAACAATATGTTTTCCTTCTGTAAAGGTAAACATAATATAACAACATAATCAACAATTATATAAAACACTAAATACAATTGAATTTTGTTGATTTTTACTCCCTGGCATGTTATCTGTCTATTAGGAAAAATTTTTTACTCTGTCCAGTCGCTTCCCAAGCCTGGTAAAGGATAATGAAAGCAGCCTATGGGCTGATTTGAGCTAATTTCATGCATTAAAGGCCCATTATGTAACTTTTTGACACTACAAAAACTATATTTTCCAGTCTTTTCTTTACATAGTAAGTTGGCTAAACCCTCCATACAAGCATGATAGAAATTAAATCGACCAATTGAATTAGCCATCCTAGGGGACCAACCACTGTTGTTGTTGTTATGAGACCAAACCGGTGGCACCGGGAACTGAACAAGGACTGTTTGAACGCACAACATATACGCCAAAAATGTGAAATAATTGCACAAATGTGTTGAAAAGTGATATCAACTGTTGATAGCACCAAAATTTAGTATAATTAGAAGATTTCAAATTTTTGCGTAAAAAGTTGCATAATGGGCCTTTAAAAAAATGGCTCAAACCACTGACCTTCTCGGTGACCATCTGGGAGGTCTCAAGGGTGTGTTCCCCATCGGGGAGTATCTCGGGTTCCACGATGGGCACCAGGCCGTTCATCTGGCAGATGGATGCGTAGCGCGCCAGAACGTTGGCGTTCTCAACGATCGCGATGGACGACGGCGTGCCTGCAGCTGTACTGATCTTCAGGACGCAGCGCCACTTGGCGAAGCGGCAGCCGTCCTTGTAGTACTGGGCACAGCGCTCGGCCAGACCGTCCAGGCCTACGAATGGGGGGAGAGAAAGACAATGCAGTTCCTGTTATTCACCAAGCCTTAGATATACAGTAGTGTTATTTTGGCTGTGTTGACAGTCCTGAAAGACCATTGAAAAGAACCAAGCGGCAGCCGTCCTTGTAGTACTGGGCACAGCGCTCGGCCAGACCATCCAGCCCTGTAGTACAGGGGAAAGAAAGATACCATTCCTATTATTAATGATGTTTTACAGTGTTATTATAGCTGCATTGACAGTCTATACTTTGAGTCCTAAGAGACCATTCACGTTTTTAAAGTATCAAGCGGCAGCTGTCCTTGTACTGTAGTACTGGCCACAGTGCTTGGCTAGACCGTCAAGGCCTGTAGTACAAGAGAGGGAGGGAAAGAGGGTGCAGCAACAGTGTTATTAGGGACAACGGCGTGCTTCCTAAGATCTTCAGGACGCAGCGCCACTTGGTGAAGCGGCAGCCATCCTTGTAGTACTGGGCACAGTGCTTGGCCAGACCATCAAGGCCTGTAGTACAGGAGAGGGTGCAACAACAGTGTTATTTTGGCGTAGCGCGCCAGCACGTTGGCGTTCTCCATGATCGCCAGAGAAGACGGCGTGCCTGCAGCTGTATTGATCTTCAGGACGCAGCGCCACTTGGCGAAGCGGCAGCCATCCTTGTAGTACTGGGCACAGCGCTCGGCCAGACCATCCAGGCCTACGAATAGGGGAGAGAAAAACAATGCAGTTCCTGTTATTTTGGCTGTGTTGACAGTCCTGAAAGACAATTGAAAAGAACCAAGCAGCAGCCGTTCTTGTAGTACTGGGCACAGCGCTCGGCCAGTCCATCAAGGCCTGTAGTACAGGAGAAGGAAAGAAAGACGATACAATTCCTATTATTAATGAGGTTTTACAGTGTTATATGTATTCTGGCTGCATTGACAGTTTATACCTTGAGTCCTAAGATAGTATTACCATTAACATTTGAAAAGAAACAAGCGGTAGCTGTCCTCGTAGTTGTAGTACTGGGAGAGGAAAGAGGGTGCAACAACAGTGTTATTTTGGCCAGGGACGACGGAGTGCTTCCTAAGATCTTCAGGACGCAGCGCCACTTGGCGAAGCAGCAGTCATCCTGGTAGTACTGGGCACAATGCTCGGCCAGACCATCAAGGCCTGTAGTACAAGAGAGGGAGGGAAAGAGGGTGCAACAACAGTGTTATTTTGGCCAGGGACAACGGCGTGCTTCCTAAGATCTTCAGGACGCAGCGCCACTTGGCGAACCGGCAGCCATCCTTGTAGTACTGGGCACAGCGCTCGGCCAGACCGTCAAGGCCTGTAGTACAGGGGATGTACTTTCTGTTAATTAACAGCTGTAGGCTTTACACCGTTATTTTGGCTGTGTTGACAGTTTTTACGTGAGGTTGGAAATTGATGCAGGTTCTCTTATTCTGCATGCTTTTACAGTATTATCTTGGCTATGCTTCACAATTTATATTTGGGCCATACTGTTTTGAGTCCTAACAGATCATGAAGGCCTGTAGCAAGAGTCATCATATAAGGGAGATTTCATGCTTATCGTTGAAGAGATTCATCAGTCACGTATAGTTCAAGTTCAGTTAGATAATTCTTTCAATCAATGACTATAAAATCCTAAGGTACATACCTACGAATTTTCAACGACTAGTCAGTTCGTCTTGATCACGGAATGATCCTAGTAACGCCCACCGGAAGATCAAGGAGGCCATACACATCCAACTAGTGGGAGCCAAGCTGAACCGCAATGAAGGCTGGATGCTGCCTAAGCCCTACCTACCTCTACTCCGCAAGGAGGCAGAGGGGGGCAGAAGATCCACGCAAGTCTCGTCCTAGTCTCGTGTTCTCTCGCGAGACTAGGATCATTCCGTGATCAAGACGAACTGACTAGTCGTCGAAAATTCGGAGGTATGTACCTTAGGATTTAATAGTCACTGATTGAAAGAATTATCTTACTGGATTTCATGCTTCTTTTCCATAAAGGAACAGACAAAGGTTCTCTTAAGGCTAGAAATTGAACTTTAAGAAAAGTGTAATCAAATCAATCATTATATAATCACAATGTCACTATGCCTTTGGGTCTATAAAATGTTGATGTACAGAAATCTGATGTAGATTTGCCCTGTCTGGGATTAGTGATGTAGCCTGGGTACCATCCTACTTGTATAACGGGGCTCCCACACTCGCTTCCCTAACAAGTACTTAGGGAAGCAAGTAGGATGGTACCCAGGCTATTAGTGATGCATTCCTAAACCCATATTTAGGTTCAGGTCCGGATTCAAGTCCAGAGGTTTAGGTTCAGTTCCGGACTTGTAAGTCCGGACCTAAACCATTGGCATATACAAAATTGCATGTTGGCCACCTTGCAATAAAATGTTGTCTGGGTGAAACTTTGGCCACATAACATGGAGGCCAACACTTGACGATGCCCGATGGCAATGTTTTCTTCATTATGCAGCAAAGATTTTGCAATCTACGGAAGGTTTTAGGTGGTTTGGAAAGAAAAGGGGTATGTGAAATGGTCTTTTATGGTAATAAGTCCGGACTCGGTTCTTGACTTTTAGGTTTTTTTGGACTTGAACCTAAACATTCTTACAAGTCCGGATCCAAGTCCAGTGAACCAGTATGCTGCACTATCTGGGATGAAAGAAAGACATTGAAGACTCACCCTGCGTGGTTCCCTCCTCACGAGTGCCACCCAGTGGGACAACTCCCTTATCAACCTAGAGAGAAGACAGAGCAACATCATTATGTTTTCCTTCTTCTGACTGAGGTAGACATAAATACACACATATGGAACACATTACCAGTTAACACCAGGTCTCTTAAAACAAGTCCAAACGTCTCTTTTTTTACCTTTAGAAAGTTCGTCCTCAGTCACTATCATCACCTTCTGTCTGACATATTTGATCCTGATAACATTTACACCTGGCATACCCTATGTTCTTAGACTCCGCTATTTGTTTTCTTATCATTATTATTAGCGTTGTTATTGTCACTATTATCATTTGTTCATTTATATATTTATGTGTCCGTGGACATGTATTTATTTGTTTGTCATTGGTTGTGATTGTTTCTTGTTTTATCTGTGTATGTTTGCATAAGTCTTTGGTGTTGCTTTAATTGTACTTTTCATTTTATTATGTTTTTAATTTGGACAGGGGGCTAACACAAAGGCTAGACCTGTTCCCCCTGTCCAATTACATACTTTGTAATGAAGCTGAAATAAATAAATAAATAAATGTTTCTACAGGACTGGAGGTACCCACCGGCTTGATGCCAGGGATGATAATTTGTCTCCAAACTACATTATTTCTCTAAGGCCACAGCAAGTAAATTTTATGGATGACATCCTCCGCAGACTCGAAATCTAATGTGAGCGGGCGAAAAAAAAAACAAGGCGGGCCGAAAAAAACAAAGTTCCAATAGTTTAAAATTTTGACTCAATCATTGTACAAATGGTTTTATTCAGTGGGAACATCACATGTAAACAGCCAGCATCACATATCACTGCATCAAAGTAAGAAACAAAACATTAATTCAGAGCATTTTCTTGTCTCCTCTCTTCATAGTTATCTGCCATCCACCTTCCGGCATGGCAACAGGCATCTTTACCCATTTACGGCATGTTGACCACTGTCAGAAGGCAACAAAAGTTCTTGTTTTTTTCCCCAAAATCAGGCGAAAATTAATGCGCGCGGATGTCATCCATAAAAATTACTTTAAAGAAAAAAGTTTTAACTCTAAACACAAAGAAAAATGTTTTCTCCCGAGCGTGCCCACCTTGATGCCAGGGATGATGTTGTTGTCCGTCAGGATCTTGACGAATGGCGTTCCATCGTCAGCTTTCTGGTACAGAGTCTCGTGGAACAGGATCACGCCGGAGATGTACTGGCTCATGGTCTGGCCGGAGGTGAACAGCAGCTGCCGGTAAATCCGGCGATTCTCCTCCGTGTTTTCCACGCTAATGTTCGCCAGCCGCTTCCCCATGGTTCCTGTAAATGAAATTGGATGCTGCAGTTTGGAAAAAAAATTCTAGGGGGCCCAAACCTACACCAACTTGTCACAAGGCTAAGAGCTATATTTAACTCGAAAATGATGACCCTATAGCTAGCATATCTAGCCTTGGTGTCAGACTGTTGCCAGTAGAGGCTTCTCAGCTCTGAAAATTTTTCCATAGACACCCTGGCCCCATAAAATACATAAATTAGAACCTCAGGCGCTAACTCTGGGACTGGGGCTTGTGGGAGTATTGTGCCGAAGGGAGTATTGTGTCGAGCAGGGGTCTGGCATCCAAGCATGTCCAGAACACGAGACATGTAACGCGAGTTTCACAATTTTTAGTTGATAAGTCTGGTACTTGAAGGCATGGCTATTTCTTGAGCTGATATAGATGGTCCCTAGATCGATGTAAAGTTTTACCTGTGCTCTCGTCAGCGGCCAGGATCCCCTTGCCGGGAGCCACGATGGCGTTGGCTGTGGCCTTCAACTCGGCCTTCAGTTCTGGTGTAAGGGGCATGTCCATCTTGGATGTCTGTGTTGGTTACTGGGTCACTGTACTGACCTGGAAAATATAAAGTAGTATAAAACACAGTGTCAGAAAAATACAGTCAAGAACTTAAACCTTTACCACATACAATCTAGATGGATGTGCTCCTGAGGAAACTGGCAGACTGCCAGTCAACTGAACAGCTACGTAAGCGGCTTGGAGTCCATAACATACAGGACACAGTCAGGTACAACAGACTTAGATGATACGGCCACCTCCAGAGAATGGACAGGGTCAAATGGCCGAAGAGGATCCTCACACTGGATGTGGAGGGTCCAAACCCCCGTGGCCGCCCTAGAAGGATTTATGGTATGACAACGTACGGGAGGACCTCCACCACCTGAACTTAGATAAAATCAACCCACAGGACAGAGACAAGTGGCGTGCTGCCATCAAGCCCCAGATGTATTGTGCAAGCACAACAGACAAAAGCAGACAGTGAGTGAGTGAGTGAGTGAGTGAGTGTACTCACCTGGAAAATATAAGACTCAAGTGTAAAACACAGTATTGCACAAATATGTACTGTCAGTGTCAAGACTCCAAACTGTACCACCTATAATGTATAACCAAGGAGCTTTTATCACAAGGAGCTTTTATTGTGTGATAAAAGCTCCTTGCTATAACCAAGGAGCTTTTAAAAAAAATAAAAGCTTTTAAAAGCTCCTTGCTATAACCTAGGCCTGTAAATGGATCATATATAATCAAATCTGTACTTGTAATGGCCACCGCTACATGTACATAAGGACCACCTGGCCATTGATATACAGTCAAATCTGTATTAGTGACCACCTCTCCATAAGGACCACCTGATCATTGATATACAGTTAAACCTGTACTTTATTGCTCTGCATAAAGACCACCTGGCCAATGTGACCACTTTTTGGTGACCCCTTTGATTATTTTTCCCATTCACCATATATAGCATTAAGAATCCATGGTTAAACAGACTCAATTTCTTTGCATGAAAGTTCATCTGTGTTGGTATATAACATTATGATAACAGTTAAACTTTACTTAACCAACACCAACATGTGCTGGTGGGTAGGTAAAAATCAGGTAAAAATCCTGGACACAGAACCGGATTTCTTTGCGAGAGGAGTGAAAGAGGCGGTGTACATTCGGGCCAACCGTCCAACACTGAACAGAGACGGGGGGCGTCATAGGTTATCTGCCACGTATGACCCTCTGCTGCAATCACGTGCTTCCGACGTCACGTCCCGGAAGCTGCAGTAGAAGGGTCCATTCCGTGAACAAGGCTGACGGAGTCAGTCGAAAATTTGGGGTAAGTCCCAAGACTCAATTTATGATGTGTACTTTGCTGACTTCCCAACATACATGAACACTGATACTATCGGAATGCAAAAATGCTACCACATCAGACAGACAAATGTTGTAGACACATATTTACAACCACCAGGTCAGTTGAAACAGAGCCAATAGAGAGGGCCTGCATGCCCTTTTTCGTAAGGTGTTATCAGGCCTTTTTAGACTTCGTAATCCGTAGGCAGCCTCCGCGAAAATCAACGTAATTCGTAATAGGACATTAGCCGCAAATCGTAATGTCATAATCATAATGTAATTTGTAATCGGCAGCGAATATTTTGCGTAATTCGAAATCACTACCCCCATGCAGACCCTCAATAGTGCCCCCCTCCCACCCCTTTTGTGCAGTCTGTGCTACATACAAGAGTCTCAAGGTCACATGCTTTCAGTAGGTTTGACCTACAAAGTATGACAAATCGATAGACTCAGCTGTTACACAGTTCAACGACCTACAACAAGGGCAACGTTCTTTCTATTCCCGATTTTATGTTACCGGGTTTTGAAGCATAGCCAATAAAAACTGCCAAAAGTAGATATGTGAGCCAGTACCTACATGTAGTAGGGAGGTCAATGACCTGTACAACCAGCCCAAGTCAGTGGCCCGCCCATATTTTACATGGTTAAATTACTGGTAGTAATAGACTAATTGGACAGGATGGTCTGCTGGTTATAGCAAGTTATCTACAAAATGTATATCATATTAGTAGTCAGGTACATGCAAGTGAGTGTCCACAATATACTTTCTAATGCATTGGATATACATTATACTTAGTAGGAATTTTGTAACTCCCTACATTAGAACATAATTTTTATACGTAAATGCTCCCACATTACAAATGCATGACAGATCAATGTTTTTACAGTTGCACACACTACTGAAGCTTAGTTGCCACAAGGATATATATACTTATTCTGTGCATTAAATATTATGCTTTCCAAGCAATTCTATCCATTTTGCATAAATAAATGTCACTCACCTAGATAGGCTAAGATAAACCCAAAAGTATACACACCTGGCTTTTGAGTATATATATCTTACCTTGCCAGAGCTCTGAAAGCAAACTGTGGTGACCGACAGCGGAGGAAAGAAGTGTCCTTTTAACTCGTGGACAAAATTTATGTGTCTGAACCTACCGGCCGGCGTCTGGGCAAGATGGCTGCCGTACAGGGCTCTATAAATATATATCAGCTAAAGTCACATTGACATTGAGACGACCTCTACGTGTGCACGGAACAGTGACCCATAAGGCTGAACCATTCAGTTTTAGGGGGCAGAAAAGATAAAAATGGCTGTCCCCTCCTTTAGTGGTTAAATCTGCTAATTCTGAAGAGTATTTTTCCACATGGGGATAGGACAATTACACGTACTAAAAGCAAACGAAATTCACTTACTGTTAAAACTTCATGCAGGCAACTTTACCCCTTAACTAAAGAGATTAAAAGTCAGGGAAACATTATACATTTGTGGCTAGTCTATTTTAAGAGGCTTTCCTTATTTTCAGCAGTAAAAGTATGTCCTAGGTATTACAACAGGCTCCTAACTATAACCATACCATATTGACCATCATCAATTATTCAGACCACTTAAGAGGTCCCAAGGAATTGATGAATAAATCAAGAGTTTAGCTGAACAAACACGACACTATAATAAAGGTTCAAGTACTGTATCAACTGCCTCAACTTTGATCCAACTGTAAATACTGTAAAGTCATGGCTGTACATGTACATACCTTGCACTATGCTCAATGTAGATTGGTAGATTTGCTACTTTCACTGCAAGTTTACTTTTATATCCTTACTAAAAATTCTAAGTGTGACTTCTGGGTAGCAGGTCACTTCCTGTTATTTGTGATGTCATGTCCTGTGTTCTAGGAAGAAACCATGAAGTGTAGAGAGCAGGAAAGGGTCTTCAGATCACAAAGGAAGCTACTATCTCATGCTTCAGTCACTCCAAATCTTCAAAGTCATTCTAATATCATCATGACTACGCATTTTTCTAAACCCTCAACTCATTTTCCTAAACCCTCAATGTTTCATCTAGTTCACCAAACATTTTAAACTTCATGTCTAGATTACCTCACACTAACCTGAACCACATGAATATTGACACACAAGTTATAAAGCATTACCAACTTACCAAACCTTTATGTATGACTATTAGCTGTTTTGACTTGTGAGTTCAAAACTGATGGATTTTCTTCACATCACAAGCTGGCGTGTAACTGAGATAGTAATCTCAAAGCTTTTGATCTGGAAGATTGCTACCAACTAAACCACCTTAAAAGCTTGCATTGTCACTAAAGCACCCTAATTTAGTTTCTAAAGTACCATGCATGAAAAACAAAGCTAACTCTTCTCAGTATTTTGAGCCAACAGTTATTTTAGCACCACCATTCAAAACCAACACCATGGCTTAAGAAGCAGTTTTTTTCTAATACTTGTACCTGCACCAGCATGGCAAACTTATCACAATAAGCAAACCATTTTCTGACCTTTTTTTTTAAAGATGCAAGAAAACAGTGAAGTATATGCTTTATACAGAAAACAGTGAAGTATATGCTTTATACAGAACAGTCATTTGCTTTCAAAAACGTTAACTTAGGAGTACGACCGCATGGGTCCTTGATGGACGTATAACATCATGTTCGTATATTAGAATACCATAGCGCACGACACGCCCCCCTCCCCACACGTGATCATGATGGCATAGCCCAACGCTACGTGCCGACTCGCCCGTGTGTTATGGGGTCGGGCAATGCCCTTTTCAAAGTCACGCAAACCGGCTACAAGCATTGTCAACCCGCAATTGCGATGTTATGTCACTTTTACAACTACTAAAACAGCTAGATTGCTGGGTTACGAACTTAATCGCGGATATAGCTCGGCTCGACATACCAGCATAATTCAGTTGATTAAGTACATAAAAGAAGGGACGCTACGTGTGACAATAATTGCTGTAACCTTAAACTTTAAAATAAAAGCAGCATCTTTTGAAAACCCAAGGTAAACCGATCAAATGTCCGCCCGGGATTGTTTTGAAGACCAAAGCTCAAAGGTCAGTGGTGATCAGGGCACCATGAAAGGCACGTCGCAGCTGTGCACGCACGTAGGCCTGCGGCTGTTTTTGTGAGAAACATTTTTGGTCATAACTCCTTTTCCTCAAAATAAATGACACTCAAAGTGACCCTAACTTTCGACTAGTGCCTTATTTCACGGACCACCAAGTATGAACTCGAAGTGTGAATGATAAAGGTACTTACGAGGAGGAAACTTGGGAAGAAGTCGTCACACAACCGCCGAGGTTCGCGCGATGGACGTAGAAGGTCGCACGATAGCGATGACGTCACATTCTCGCGCCCCCTCGTCATACTTGATCACGTGACTTGAATATTACAAGCCTTCAAATAAGTTATACAAATCAAATATTGAATAAATTTCAGTTACAAAGACTCAGGAATACCCTTTGTTTGATTTAAAAGTGTTTTCGCCTTCCAAATGTTAATCAGAATCTTGTAAATTTGAAGTCTCGTTCAAGTCTCGTTTGAGGTTAGCAAGGAGAACCAAGGACGCCCTGTGATTGGCTAACAGGGACAACGCCCACAAGTTGTCCTTCTTGACAACAAAATCTGTTTGTTTTAATCATTCCAGCTTTTATATTTAATTCAGTGGACAAATAAAAACGTGTCATACGATTGAGGCATTCGTAGTCCATCTTGTGGACGTAAAGAACCAATACTTGTCGGATTTAGTTGTTCCAATTTGCTCAAATCCTTGGTCCATAGATTTGGGTTATTTCTCTATTTACCAAGGATTGCTGAGCTTGCCCTCTGATTGGCCTACAGGGACGACGCCCATAATTTGTGTGCTCTTTCTCAGTTTCTCCGTTTCTCTTTTTTTTTCTGTAAAAAAAAACAGCATTGGTGCTATTGGCGCCGTACTATAGCTATTACATAGAATATCGAAGTTAAATGTTGTAGAATGTAGGTTCCTAACGTTTTAGGCCTTCTCTAACTAAAATCACATCTACACATCTGTGTCCATTATAAATATCACCAGGGTCCATAATATTGCCACCTTGAGAAATAGTGTCCTTTAAGATATTTTTACTGCAACATACTTTTGGTATGCACTCCTTCACACATCAAATGTAACATACCTAGGGTATGTTGCTGTAAAAATATCTTTAAGCACACTATTTCTCAAGGTGGCGATATTATGGACCCTGGTGATATGATGGACACAGTTATCTGAAATCCCTTTGCACAGTGATACTATATTATAACTTGCAGTCAATAAAATATGATATGCCACATGATACTAGCATGCCTACGTGCCGGCACGGTCAGTCATGGTACGTCCTGTCACGATGACGTAGAAAGGTGGGTCAAAGGTAACAGTCAGCTCACAGTTCACCTGTATCTTGCATGCAGCAGTAAGGTGAGTCGGCTACAGAAGCTGCCTTACGTTCTTCAAGGGGTGTTTTGATGTGGCTATGTTTATTTACCTAGCTGCATGGCAATGATGTGTACCTAACGCATTTGCATTGGTACATATCATAGACAGCATCAATCATGTAAATATTTCACGATCATTGACGATGTTCAATTGCTTCCTGGTCTATCGTTAACGTTAAAAGTCTCAGTGGTCTTATATATGAATGTTACCGTAAATGTATTAGCATGAAGAGCATCCCGAACTCATATCATTAAGAGCTTGATAGGACCCGGTGCTTTAACTGATACTGAAATCTCCCAATTTCAAAATGGATTTCAATCAGTTGATAACTGAGACACAGCGACCTTTAAGTTCACCCGGCTGCCTGATTTGTTAAGCTTGACCTTTGAACTACACGCTCCATGCGGTATATTTAGGAAGTGCAGAATTGGTCAAAATAAGAACAGTTCATTACACTATCACTTTAATTTAATTTACTTTCATATATATATAGCATCTTAGGAAAAGACATGCCGCTGGCTCACATCAAAACCAACCTGTCCTCGGACCAGATCAGCGATGAGTTCATGAAAGAGACGTCCAAGATGATCGCCGAGCTTCTCAACAAGGAAGAATGGGTAAGAAGCCAGAGGGTTTTTTTTTTTTCTTTTACTGAACCATCGAAGATTGGAAGTCACTGCCACCAAGTACACTGTACGGATATTATAACTAGATGTTTGATATTTTAGTATATACCTATATACAGAGAGATTGCAGTTAGATGTGCAAAGGTTGAAGTGTGGCATGTCGTTCGGTGTAATCAAGGAGATTTGTTCGAGATTAAACCCTATTGCCTAGTATTAGTGCAAGGAGGTTTCATCATTCTTAATTTTAACCTTCTAGGTTTGATATTGTTAGCTACTGTCTCGGCGCGTGAAGTCAGTCAGTGAGATATGATGGCGAGCAAAATATTTGCGAATGTGTTGGTGAAGGTTAGACATCCAGGTAATAAGATACGCCAAAAACAGTTACTCAAGCAACTGGGGAAATGACGAAAGGTAACACTTGTATGCTACCCGGAACTTCTGACCGTTTCCAATATCATATCCAGTTGCTTTAGTAACTTTTTCTTTGTTTTTTTGTTTGTTTTGTTGTTGTTGTTTTTTTTGGCGTATTTGCGAATACGTTTTGCTTCATTCCACAGCGCGTGTCAGTTCACGTGGACGCCGGGCAGAGAATTCTCCGGGCGGGCTCATTCGATCCGTACGTCCAGTTCGAGATCGGCGCCATCAAGTCCTTTGACGAGGAAAAAGACAAGGAGAAGTACTCCAAGGCTTTCTTCGACTTCCTGTCCGAGAAACTACCTGTGCAGTACGACAGGTGAGGATGGCAGCTCCATCTCATTAAAGAGGGCCTGCATGCCCTTTTCCGTAAGGCGGAATCAGGCCTTTTATAATTTTTAGTCTTCGTAAGTAGGCATTGTTCTTTCAATTAAAGAAAAGGTCTCTTAGATCTCCTGTTTCTATGCTCCCCGCTACGGCGAACTGTTCTCCCAACGGACAAACTCCCTTGGCATGCTTATCTCTCTATTTTGGCCGATTTCTAGCCTCAAGCCTGGTAGAGGCTAGTTCCCCGCAAGCCTCCGGGCAGGTGGGAGTTTTGATACTGCGTGTTTATAAAATTTTGCTACGGTTCGGTGGGTACAAACCATCTCTGGGCGGCTGGTTGTAGGGTGGCCGGCAGTTAAAAGAACGCTTTAAAAATTCTACAAAAACGCATATCAAAATCACCACCCACTCCCACCCGCCTGACCAATTTGATAGTACTGTCTTTTTGCCACCCTAGTATCTGCTTGGAGATTAATTCCAGTAACGTGAACTTAGTGCAGTGCCTACGAATGGTCGCATTGTCTTGCACTGAGCCAATTCGTTTCTCTCGTTTCTATGTTCCCAGGATCGTGGTAATTTTCCACCGTCTGGACTCTGAGGACGTCGGCATAAAAGGAACCCTAAACTCCATTCTGGTGAAAAAACAGTAGCGTTGCCATGACGACAAGTCTACTCATCTGTTTTCCCACAACACTTACCGTAATTCACTTTATGTTCGCGATAGCAAAATTTCACGATCTGACAAAAACGGACATGTCCACAGAACTATATGTTCACGTTGGTGACAGGTGCAGGAAAAAGAAAGCCAAGGAATTTTTTGTTCACGGTAATGATAAGTTCACGGTACAGAAGTGATAGTGAAAACAGTGAACATAAAAGTACCGTGAAAAATATCTGGAAAGAATTGGTTTTCTCGGATATAATTCGTTCTTCTTACCCATCAACTACAGCAGAAGGCATTAGAGGGACTATACGCATAACCCACTTTTTACCGACATTTTAAATCAGATAAATGTGTTTTAATAGGTTGTTCCGTGTAATATGTTGTAACTAATAATAGAAATACGTATTTTAGGTAAGACTGGTTAAATATATAGTAAAACGTGAAAATACTATATGTCATCTGAATGATCGAAGGATAATTAGTGCTTGGGAATAAAAGAATAAAAGAAAATGTATTTCTCATCTATTGACTACACTTTTTATTGCATATGTTTCGCATTAATGTCCCACATTTCTAGATGCTATAATATTGATTTCTTTAAGATACAAAAACAGGAGTTCCTTGATTTTGATTAATAAGGCCATGTTGATTTGATTATATGGATGACATCCGCGCGCGCATGAATTTTCGGCCGTTTGCAAAAAAAAAAAAAGTTTTCAACCATACTGTTAATCGTGCAAAACAGTTGCTAAATGAGCAAAAATATACCACAAGTTGCAAGGAAAACATTTAGAAACGATACCAATGTCGTAGAATGCCAAAAATCAAAGGAAAAAAGACAAAAATAGCAAAGAAATGAATTCGAAGAGTAGATTATTCGCCATAACATATTCTGTGCCATTTGATCAACCTTCATGACCACGTAGATTTCATAGTGAAAGCAACTTTTTTTTTTTTGCAAAACTTTTTTTTATTCGCACGCTAGCATTAGTTTTGGGGTTCCCAGAGGATGTCATCCACATAATCAAATCAACATGGCCTAAGGTCGCAGCCAAGGTCGTAGTATAGACCATTTTCTAAGGTATTTCGTACGGCTTGGGTTTACAAAGCGAGCACACTATATATCCACTATGTACAGTATGTACATTTTACAATATACAGTATTATGTAGCTTCTAGCATTCACTGCAGCTCGCAGAAGCGACCTAAATCATGCTACATACATTTGACTGATATGACTGTAAAGTAAGGTGCAATGAAATAAACCCCATCATGGTAATATTTTTCCACTCAACCACAATGAATATGGTATTTTTCGTACTACACCAAATCTACTAATAGTAAAATCAAGCTGAAAAAAACTTTTGCTTAAGTTAAATCCAACGAATCATGATTCTCAAGTACAAGTACATATATATATATATATATATATATATATATATATATATATATACAGTAACACCAAACATTTAGTTTTACTACATGCTGATGCTACATGAAACAAGATGCCTTGTGCTCTGGTTATAATACTAATTAGAAGTATCATTATAATTTTTAATTCCATATGGAGAGGTTTGGATTTTGCTTATTCTTAGCATTTTTATCGGGCTTTCTTTTTGTATTGGTATCTTTTTTGAGGGTTGGCACTTTCTCTCATCGTATCAACCACACACCCACGATGTTTGTCGGATTTACTGGTAGGGCAAAAATTTGCCCTGCTCCGTCGGCTCATTTTCACCTTTTGTAATTATATTGATTGTATTGCCTTGTAACAAATGCATCTATCTCTACATTATTAAATCTCTAAAGTAAAAAATATAACCATTGTTTTAATGGTAGGGGCCATCATGTGCTGCTCTAGGATCTAGAGTTGAGGGAGGCTTCCTGGCCTTGCTCTATATGATCATGTTTACTGTTCATTACATTTATTAATTTATTACAATTAACCACATACATAATATACATTGGGGGCATGGTGGAACAGGTGCACCTAAGTGCACGTTTTCAAGGCCACCATGCCCACAAATAAATAGACAATGTGCATTTAAAAAAATACAAAACAGTGATACTATATATACAAATTTATTTACACCAACCATAGTAGGTGTTGTATTTAGTGCTGTGGTTAAATGTTGCCCTTCCTTTTTCCTTTTTTGTATACAAAATTAGGCTGCGCGGCCTCCGGATTACTGATGTACATTTCATTATGATCATTGACGGCCTGTGTCTGACCCTGTCCTGTCTTATCATTTTCAGACATGTACAAAGCATCAGGCTTGGAGACAGCCGACTCGTTCGTGTATATTCCATTTCTAGAATCCAATGATTCATCATAATCAGTGATGGCCTGAGCCTGAGCCTGGCCTGTCTTATCATTTTCACATGTGTACACAGGCTGAATGATTTGTGTGGCCGCTGGCTCAGTCGTGTATATTACATTTGTAGCATCCAACGATTTACCATGGTTAATAGTAGGGGACTGAGATTTGCCCTGTCCTGTGTGATAGTCTTGTATGCCCATGTCTTCGTACTGGTGATCATGATCACTAGTCAGTGCAATGGTGTATGTGTTGGATTGAGCAATGGCCTGACACTGGCCCTGCCTCCTCTGATTCTGCTGTCCGTCCACATCTTCATACTGGTGATCATCATCACTGATCACTTCAGTAGCTGTGGTGTTTGTGTTGGATTGAGCAATGGCCTGACACTGGCCCTGCCTCCTCTGATTCTGCTGTCCGTCCACATCTTCATACCCATGATCATCATCACCGGTCACTACAGTAGCTGTGGTGTTTGTGTTGGATTGAGCAATGGCCTGACACTGGCCCTGCCTCCTCTGATTCTGCTGTCCGTCCACATCTTCATACCCATGATCATCATCACCGGTCACTACAGTAGCTGTGGTGTTTATGTTGGATTTAGTGATCGCCAGAGACCGCCCCTGCCCTGTCTGATCGTTTTTGTTGTCCACATCTTCATACTGATGATCATCATCACTATCAGCAGTGGTGTCTGTGTTGGTATGATTATGTTGGCCATTATTTTCATACTGGT
>NW_017803943.1:112246-116913 GCF_001625305.1 Branchiostoma belcheri | reverse complement strand
GCTGTGGTGTTTGTGTTGGATTGAGCAATGGCCTGACACTGGCCCTGCCTCCTCTGATTCTGCTGTCCGTCCACATCTTCATACCCATGATCATCATCACTGATCACTTCAGTAGCTGTGGTGTTTGTGTTGGATTGAGCAATGGCCTGACACTGGCCCTGCCTCCTCTGATTCTGCTGTCCGTCCACATCTTCATACTCATGATCATCATCACTGATCACTACAGTAGCTGTGGTGTTTGTGTTGGATTTAGTAATCGCCAGAGACTGGCCCTGTCCTGTTTGATCGTTTTTGTTGTCCACATCTTCATACTGATGATCATCATCACTATCAGCAGTGGTGTCTGTGTTGGTATGATTATGTTGGTCATTATTTTCATACTGGTGATCTTGATCACTGGGATTATGTTGGTCATTATTTTCATACTGGTGATCTTGATCACTAGGATTATGTTGGTCATTATTTTCATACTGGTGATCTTGATCCCTGGGATTTTGCTGGTCATTATTTTCATACTGGTGATCTTGATCACTGGGACTATGTTGTTCATTATTTTCATACTGGTGATCTTGATCATTGGGATTATGTTGGTCATTATTTTCATACTGGTGATCTTGATCACTGGGATTATGTCGGTCATTATTTTCGTACTGGTGATCTTGATCACTGGAATTATGTTGGTCATTATTTTCATACTGGTGATCATGATCATGATCACTAGTCACTTCTGTGGCTGTGGTGTTTGTGTTGGATTTAGTGGTGGGAGACTGGTCCTGCCGACTGTTTGGTGGATTGGTGGTACCTCCGTTTGTATGATTAACCTGTAAGGCGGCTAGTTGTGCTTGAAAACGTGGATCATTTGGAATATTTGTGGGGTCATTTCCTGAGCGGGGATTTCCAGTCCTCGTCTTGTACCAGATTTTGCGAATGATGGAATTAATCAGGACATAGGCAGCTATTGAACCAAAGACACAGGCAATGACAACCTCCGGGGGCAACCTGCCAGTGACAGTGAGAGGTGTGGGGAGGGGTGGCGTTGTGCGAGTTTTTATCACTTTCCAGTTGGCAATTGTCTTCACAAACCAGGTCTTTGGTCGGGTCGAGAGCATTGGTCCAGAAAACATGGCAGGACGATGAGTAATGTCATTGTAACCCGATTGGTCAGGAATAGGAATAAATGTAGTTGACACTTCACAAATCAGGTCTGTCACATTGATATCTTTTAGCTTTTGACCAGAGAACCTGCCAGGCTGGGAACAAACTATTTGGTCTTCAAAAGGCAAAGAAATCAGACTCATTCATTTGTAGCCTGAAGGGAGCCATATTACAGTCGCACTGCCAGGGGTTCTTTCCAATTTCAACAATCAAAATGGACGTGAAGATGTCATAAGCTGACTCGGGGAGGACAGTCAGCTTGTTAGAGCCCAGGCACAACTTAGTGAGCTTTGGTAGGTTCGAAAATGCACCAGGCTGAATGTCAGTTATCTGGTTTTTTTGGAGGCGCAATTCTGTGAGCTTTGGTAGATTTGAGAATGTACCCGGTTGAATGTCAGTTATCTGGTTTTTATCTAGCCTCAAATCCTTGAGCTTTGGTAGATTTGAGAATGTACCAGGTGTAATGTTCGTTATCTTGTTGTAGCCTAGGTTCAATGTTTCGAGGTTTGGTAAACACGAGAATGCACCAGGCTGAATGTGAGTTACCTGGTTAAGCCATATAACCAATTCTTTCAGGTCTCTATACCATATGAGCTCTGATTGGCTTACAGATGTAATCAAATTTCCATGCAAGTATAAGTAAGTGATAGTTGTTGGCAGATCCTGAGGGATGCTGGTGAGGCCCATTCTGACGCATCTGCAGTGATCATGGTATTCACACTCATCCCAGCAGCCAGCATCCGGCATGTCGGGCTCCTTCAGGATGATGAGAAGGAAGATCAGCACGTGTCGAAGCTTTCTTCCCATGGTGTTTTGTGACCGTAATGGAATCAGAGGCTGCAATGAAAAAATGATACTTCAAATGTACATTGGAGTTAAATGAATGTATGGCAGCAATAGTAAATGTTACTACTTGAACAGACTCTTAAGTTATGCTGACCACAGAATCACACAGACAAAAAAAAAATACTTTTAATGGAGGTAATTAAGAATGCTGTATGGAGCAAAAAAATCTACTCCAGTCCTTGCCTGTTCCTTTTCGACCAGAAGATTCCAAACTTGACCAAAATTTTTGAAGGGAGAAAAAAAAGATTTTCAAAAAGATTAACTAGGGACTACAATTATAGTGTTTCCTTTTTGGCCCTCCATCGCGCAACGTCATTTGCATAGTGACGTATGCCCTGAAGTTCTGCCGCGCGCATTGGAGTCTAAATCAGTCTGGCATCTGGATATCCGATTCTGTGAACCCCGAATTTTGAATATTTACATCGAGCAAGTTGTTTACTCTGTTGCTGCCCTTTGCTGGCTGAGTTTAGAATATTATATTTTGGAAATTTTCTTCAATTTTTAATGGTGAATAATGACAACTGTTACTGTATAATCATTTTCTAGACTGACATTAAAAATTTGTAAATAGCCTCACAATGCAGCCTTCCAACAGGAGGCATGTACTATGTCTTTTTGCTGTCTCCAAGTGGCTCATGTCTTGTGAGCTATTTGGGGAGGACGTTTCCTCCAGTTGCAGTTGTTCTTGTAGGAAACGTCGCCTGTGCAGTTCATTCATTCATTTCATTTATTTATCCAGGTGATACATATCGCCTTGTCGGCGTTTTTCAATAATACCTGGGGGGTAAACCCCAACATAGTAAAATACAAACAAAGTAACTGAGGATATAATACAATGATAAATAAGAAGAAAATAATCACTATATACAAGTGTGCAATTAGTCATAAGGTAACAAAAAAAATCCAACCAAACATAAATAAGTTAAAGCGAAAGGAATTTGCATATCAATGGAACTTATCTCACAAGCATAAATCGAACAAAATCATATTAACTGGTAAGGAAAATCATAATGTTTGTAAATCACTCAACCAAAATCAAATTAACTGGTGAGGGAAGAAAGTCTGGTCTTAAATGTACTGATAGATTTTAAGTTTCTTACATGTGGCGGAAGGGAGTTCCAGAGAACTGTGCCGGAGAATGAAAATGATCTCTTTTTGTACTGCAGACGTGCTTTAGGTAGTTGGAGCCCCCCTCCCCCCCGTGTACACTATATGACATCCAGTAGATTTCTAGCGGGGACCAATCATAGGGCTGCTGACGCGTCACCGACTAGCGGCTATTAGCACCTTGTTTCATGTAAATGCCATGGACTCAACCAGAGCGCGTATATTGTTTCTTGTTTACATCAGTACTAAGCACTAGTACTTCCACAATCAGTTAGTAAAGTCATACCTTAGTAAAATCTACTTTGATGAACGAATCAAAACGGGACTGTAGACATTAAGTTTTACACATTCAAATGTGGCTGCACTAGCGCTAATGGAGCGACCACTACGTACGGGAAGGAACGGATCTTAGCGAAGCCGAGATTTGTGAAGCAAACCCAACCCATCGAAGACTGGCCGCCAAACATAAAAATGGAGGGAAATGACAGACAACAAGCCAACAAAGACAACATCACCAGACCAACAAACTTGGAAAACACCACTTCAAGCGCTAACGTTGTAAGAACTGTGGAACCTCAAACTAGTATGTTTGCGTCAGCGGAAAGGCTGTCGAAGTAACCACTACATGAAAAACTGCGGCGAAAAAGTAACATGTGTTCGTCCCAAATCTAGACGCAAGTGAGCTACAAAAGTAAAGAACCTATGCATCTTGCTTGTTGCTGTCAACTTACCCGTTAAAGATTGAACCGATACATGTACGTACTATAACTTGCCATACCCGGCCAAAGACGACTACATTACTGTTATCATTGTCATTTCTGTGAAATCCTGTGAAAAACATCTACTATTAGTTTGTGTAACATTACGTAGTGCTACAATCTGCGTAAAAAGTGGGCTTCATTACGTGTTATCTGCTAAGTCGTGTTGGTATTGAAAACTGTTTTATTTTGCCGTTCTTCTACAAACAACCAGCAGAATTATGAAGATACTCAACTTCTCAATACACATCTGCAAACTAAAGTAATGGCAGTCCTACGAAAATTCTGTTTGTAATGTATAAGCGCTTTATGTCGACGTACAATGGGTGTGAAATACATGTTTTCGCCCATCGTGTGCCACCGGCTCGGTGGTAATTGGCTACTTTACAAGTGAAAGAACCGCGTCCGTGGGCCTTGATGAATTATTCAAATTATTCAGCAGCCCTCTGATTGGTTCCCGCTAGAAATTTACTGGATGTCATTCAGTGACGACCCCCCCCCCCCCTTGCAGGCCCTCTACTATCTAGAATAACTTCTAGAAATCTCAGATACAAATCCTTCTTGTTGAGTCGATCAAAAGTATTTCATTTGAGTTCATAGACTAAGTATGATAATAATTATGAATCATTTTTTTGTGCGTCAGAATCATGGAAACTTTGTAGCTTGGTAGTCTGATCATGATGTAGTAGGATAGATTCTTTAACGAGCGTCCTTCTTTCTTGCCATCGAACGAAGAGTTTGAAATGAGACCTACTTCATCCTCCAGCATATTTGATGCACAGTATTGTGTTTGAAAGATTT
>NW_017803943.1:102243-112226 GCF_001625305.1 Branchiostoma belcheri | reverse complement strand
GGGGTGTTGTGTGAGTGGGTAGAAGCAGATGTTGTGACTTATTGTGAGATGTGCGCAGGCGTTCTGCCGCAATGGAGTCTAAATTAGTCTGGCATCGGGATATCCGATTCTGTGAACCCCGAATTTTGAATATTTACACCGAGCAAGTTGTTTACTCTCTGTTTCTGTCCTTCGCTGAGTTTTAAAAAGCGTTATTTTATGTCGGAAATTCTCTTCGAATGTAGTTGTTATTTTAATTTCCATTGGCGAGTGTATTTTGCTGCCACTTACTAAATGATGACAACCAGCTTCACAATTCAATCGATTTTAAATGAAAATAAACTGAACTACTCATTTTCACCCACGTTAAGGCCATGTTGATTTGATTATATGGATGACATCCGCGCGTGCATGAATTTTCGGCCGTTTAAAAAAAAAAGTTTTCAACCATACTGTAAATCGTAGAAAACAGTTGCAAAATGAGCAAAAATATACCATAAGTTACAAAAAAAAATTAATAAAAACTATATCAATGTCGTAGAATGCCAAAATCAAACGAAAAAAGACGACATTGTAAAGAAATGAACTTGAAGACCAGATTATTCGCCAAACCATATTCTGTGCCATTTGCTCAACCCTCATGATCACGTAGATTTCATAATGAAAAGACCTTTTTTTTTTGCAAAACTTTTTTTTTATTCGCAAGCGCGCATCAGTTTTGGGGCTCCCGGAGGATGTCATCCATATAATCAAATCAACATGGCCTAAGTGAGGAAAGTCGTCTTGAATAGCTGTTGAGATTAATGGACCGTCTTTATTACAGCACCTGCACCAGTTGCCACATAACGACAATAAGAACTTTTACAGATAGAAGTATTGGCCAGGAAAAGGCGCGGTCACATTTCCCAACCCGGGGCCCGGCCGGGCAGTCGTTTGGAACGAAAATTATGATATGAGACAGCAAAACACAAAAAAAGTTTTAGAAAATTAACCTTGAGCACTATTTGTGTATACTCTTTGTACAAATTGTTTCTTTTTCGTTCATGCAAACAGCCCGGCCGGGCCCCGGCTTGGAAATGTGACCGTGGCCTAAAAGAAGTGCCTTGGCTTGTAAATCGATGGAAAGATGCCACATAATCTATATCTTTTATACACCGTACGTTTTTGCTGGGGAAAAGGAGTGGTTTGCAGCAGTGAGCAGTCTATTAGAATCCGATATTCTGATGTTTGTTCTTTCCAAAACAACCAACCGCAGGCGTTTTTCAGAATAGATTCATATGACTGTATACAACACACATAAAATAGAAATACGTGAGGTATACACGGGGTAGATAATTCAATTATGTTTGGGCGAGAGCTTCTTTTTCTAACTATACTAAGTGAATAAGTGAAGAGTCATAGATTTTGCCAAGTTGTCTAAGGTTCGCACACAAAGGTTCAAGAACCACGTGATACCTCCCTAGTTATTGGAACTTTACCTTGGCAACCAGCTGCAGTTATTTTTAACTCTGTGCTAGAATTTTCTGAAAGGGTTCAGAAAGCTAAATTGCTCCTATCACAAGTACAAAATGTGTTTTCATTCTTGCAATTCTAATGGAAAAAAAAGCTACCGCCAGTATAATGTCCTATTCAGAAATGATAGAAGTTGGTGCTTTTTATAGAAAGTTTATTGCAAATACATGCCCGAGGGCTAATTGCAGTTACAAACAACACAAGAAAGAAAATACAGTGGTATGTGAGACTATATCTACGTCTAGCATTATACTATATTCTACAACATGCATGGTACTAGATTTACTGGGTTTGACTTCTTCTTTTTAGGCAGTGGAAGACGAATTTACCCACTTCTTCTATAATATGTGGGTTCTTTGATTTTAGTAGTAAAAATGTTGTTTTTTTTTTGTGGTAGGGAACGGTGGGGAAGTAAGGGAGCATTTTGGACACGGTGCTAAATAATTGTTTTCTGAAGAAAGGCTTACCTCTCAAATTTATCCAGAAAGCGAGACACAGTATGTTGAGTTGCCTTGGAGTCGCGAGGACAGCCGTTGCTCGTGTGCAGCGCTCGGTGGTGAGACCTGCCTGTACGGTCTGTGAAAAACACCTGCAAGTCTTCCGCTACTTGGATGTGTCCTTGGTGGTCCCTCGTGGTCGAGGATAACCAATGGCCTTGGTTATGTACCAGTTGATTGTCTGCTGTGTTGTCTTAAGTCCTGACATCGCAGAGTGTATTGAAATGCCGTTTGTACCTGGCATATGAAAACAACTTCAAGCTTTATCCTCTGTGAATAACCTTGGTTGTGTAACAGTTGGTTGTCTGCTCTGTTCATTGAACCTTGTATATCAAATGTGTTGACAGACTTTATGCTGAGCTTACTTCCTTTAAGAAAGGTATATGTTAAAACATATACCTTTGTTGGTGAGAAAAAAGTAAAGCCTCGTGCCTTTTGTTTTATATATTTTCTGCCAAATGTTACGTTTATTGATAGTTCAGACATGGCCCCACACGCAGCCATCGATATGAAGATTAGACTTACATTTGAATTTCCAAGTTTTTTTAAACGGTGTCGCTCAATGCAAGGCCATTTTTGGCCACTTCTAGGCATAGAGCTAGCCTGTAACTGTAACAGCAACTCTTCTCCCTGAGTCAGAAACATCCTCACAAGTAGTGAGGACTAACTGACCCAATAGGAGAAGCAGAAGATTGCCTACCCCTTTTCAGACCATAATGGTTTGTTCCGCTCACTTGGGTTCTTTATTAACGTGCTTGAGGTGTGTCACTCCTCAAACACGGGACCTCCAAGTTGTTGCTAATGCAGCCTTAGTCTCTGACCATGTTTAAAAGCTGTCCGGTCTTTGTATTGAACCTCCCTTCACATTTAAGGTCTAGATCTACATTTGTTGGTGAGAAAACAACTCTCTGTTGCTTATTCATTGGCGTTGGGAGGTTCTAGGGGACAAAAATGTTGTAGCTATCGGTCATTGAACTGATTTTTCTCGTTCCTTTTTGAACACATCGGACCGAAGTTTCATTAAAATCTCAGTTCTTCTGCCAGAGTAAAGTTGGGTACTTTTATACCACTAAATGCGTCTACGTTGTTAGCAAACATAGATATGCATTATGTAAATTTGCATACGTATCAAAACGTATTGGAAGAAGCAACAATTTTTTTTTTCATCAATTAATCCATTCGCTTTGAGATTAAGAATAAAGTGTTTTCAAGAGGGCTGAAGAGAGCTTACAATTCACCACAAGGCTACCTGATTTCTTCTATCAGAATATGGGAGAATATGAGAATTGAAATTATCCATCAGAAGGACTAGAAATGTTGCAAAACGGTAAGTGATTGAGGACGCCATTAAGTAGTGTCACACAACACTTTTATTTCATCATTTCGTAATTACAGAGTGCTAGACACAGTTAATGGTGCGTATAACCAGTTACTATCATGGCTATTTCAGTCAACATCTAGTACGTGCAATGCAGCTCACTGTAGTTGCTGCAATGTTTATTTGGCAATACCACAATTGGCAGCTACTACTTTTAGACACTAGTAATCAGTTCATCACGTCTATATATTTGTGATACATATGCATCATGGATTGATATATTTAGAGCGTCAGCTGATCCATATGCAAAACATTATGTACAAAAGCTGACAGGCAATGCATCGAAGGCTCTGAATGAACTGTGGCTTACTATTTACAGATTTTCCTACTGGTTAGGAAGGATATGACCCCTCCCACACATTAGGCAGCATCATGTTCTATACATTTCATTGGGCCACACTACAGAAGAGGGCCTGTACATTGGTAGTGGTTTGTGTTCAACTGCCACACTCTTCTAGTCCTAAGCAAGAAATAAGCAGTGTTGACCATTTGAATTCTTTGGTACGACCAGGGTTTGCTCCTAATGCAAAGCTAGCACTCTATGCACCGACTAGGTGCATAGTACGTAAATTTTACAATTTAATACACCACACGGACGATATAGTAAATAAAATTAACATGGACAACTTACAATTTTGTTTCATGCAAGATCCTGGTTAACCTTTCTCAAATATGTGTACATAAATACAAATATGTGTACATAAACATAAAACACGTAATAGAAAAATGACCTTGCCTGGCCCAAAACGTATACACAGTGATACAACCAAGGTATAAAGAGTCCAGCTCTTCTAATGCTCTATCTCATCTTATCATGATGTGAGTGCTGTATTTAGAGGTATGGTAAACTTTTGTCCTGTCCTGTCTGACCATTTTCACATTTTGTACGCAGGATTGGGTTGTGTGGTTGTTAGCTTAGTGGCGTACATTTCATTTCATTACATTACATTTCAATGATTCCTTATGGTCAGTGATGACCTGTTGACCCTGTCCTGTCAGAGCAATTGTTCAGATTTATATACAGGATTAGGCTCAGAGGCAGCTGCCTCGGTGTTGTATGTCACATTTCTAGTATCCAACTCATCATTATGATCAATGGTGGTCTGAGATTGGCCCTGCTCTGTCTGATCGTGTTGAGTTTTCATGTTTTCATACTGGTGCTCATGATGACTACTCACGACAGCAGCTGTAGTGTTTGTGTTAGTATCGATACCAGTGATGGCCTGATACTGGACCTGTCCTGTCTGATTATGTTGGTTCATATCTTCATACTGACGATCAAGATCACTGGCCACTACGCTAGCTGTGGTGTTTGTTTTAGATCCAATGAAGACCTGAGACTGGCCCTGCCCTGTCTGGTTATGTTGGGTCATATCTTCATACTGACGATCAAGATCACTGGTCACTACAGTAGCGTTGGTGTTTGCTTTTGATGGGATGGTCAGAGACTGATACTGTCTTGTCTGATTATGTTGGCCACTATTTTCATTCTGGTGATGGTGATCACAGGTCACTACTGTAGTTGTGGTGTATGGGTTGGATGTAGTGTTGGGAGAATGGCCTTGTCGGCTTGGTCGTAGAGTATTGATACCTCTGTATAAGTGATTAAGCTGTAAGGAGGCTAGTTGTGCCTGAATTTGAAGATTTCTGATATTGAAAACATATTTAGGATCCTCTCCCCTCCTCTTGTAAAAGAGAACATGAATAATGATACCAATGAGGACAACGGCAGCTATTGAGGCACAGGAAGAGGCAATGACAACTACCGGGGGCAACCTGGGATCAGATTTATGGACAGTGTTGTTTTCATGGGAAGTGTTGTTTTCTGGTTTACTTGTGCCGACAGACAGGGTGGTGAATGTGGTGCCTACAGGGCGTCCTGTTAAACCAGCGTTATTGAAGTGCCAGTGATAGTGTGAGGTGTGGGAAGTGGTGGAATTGTACGAGTAATTGCCATTTTCCAATTGACCATCGTCCTTCATAATACAAACCAGGTTTTTTGGGTCGATATCTTTAAGCTTGTGTCCAGAGAACATGTCAGGCTGGGCACAAACTATTTGGTTTTCAAACAAATGAGACCCATTCATTTTTAGCCTGAAGGGAGCCATTCTACAGTCGCACTGCCAGGGGTTCTTTGCAATTTCAACAGTAGAAATAGATGCTAAGGTGTCATACACTGACTGGGGAAGGACAGATATCTGATTGGATGTAAGTGTCAACTTTTGTAGATTTGGTAGATTTGAGAATGTATCAGACTGAATTCCAGTTATTTGGTTGGAGTGTAGAAACAGCTTTGTGAGCTTTGTTAGATTTGAGAATGTACCAGGTTGGATGTCAGTTATCTGGTTGGAGCCTAGGGTTATACTTGTGAGCTTTGGTAGATTTGAGAGTGTACCCGCTTGGATGGCAGTTATCTTGTTGAATTCTATGTACAGCCCTCTGAGATTTGGCAGACTTGAGATGGTAACAGGGTTAATGTCTGTTATCTGGTTGAAGCATAGGTTCAAAAATTGGAGATTTCGTAGATTTGAAAATGTGCCAGGCTTAATGTCAGCTACCTGGTTATAGCCCAGTCCCAAATTTTTAAGCGTTGGTAGCATTGGGAATGTGTTAACCTTAATGTCAGTTATCTGGTTACGGTATAGATGCAACCCCGTGAGCCTTGGTAGATTTGAAAGTGTACCAGCCTTAATGCCAGTAATCTGGTTGGAGCTTAGGGACAATATTTCCAGGTTCCTATACCTTACGAGCTCTGACTTACGCAAAGATGCAATCGAATTATTTCTCAAATCCAACTCAGTTAAGGATATCGGCAGGTTCTGAGGGATGCGGGTGAGGGCCATGTTCCTACACATGCAGAATGAGGGTGTGCACTTATCCCTGCAGCCAGCTTCCGGCATGTTGGGCTCCTTCAGGATGATGAGAAGGAAGATCAGCACGTGTCGCAGGATTCTTCCCATGGTGTTTTGTGACCTATGATAAATCAAAATATGGAATCAAAAGTTAGTATTGAATGGTTAGGTATGATTACGAAAAGTATGGCTATGAATGTATGGCACCAACAACAGTTATGTGGACCACAAATGAGTGGACACAAAGAAAGAAAAAAAAAAAGATCACCTCAATTTTTTCACATTTAAGGCATCCAAGGCAATTTCAGGGCGGCAAAACGTGAAATATTCTGAATATGACAATCTGTATTATATTGACACACACTGCTCAACATTACCATATTTCATACTTAGGCATTTAAAACTTCAGAAAGAAGCCCCAAGATGAGTCCTTTATTTTTACAGCCCCGGGTCCTTGCAGTAACCGTTTTTCGTCATAATTTTCGGCATTTTTGCTCCATGAATGTCGCTATATATTGGGGCAGTATCGTTTCAACCTACTATGTAGATAAGTGACTAAAAAAATCTGGTTTCCAAGCCCTAAAAACTGCACTGAATGCCTTTGAGTAGCCTGTGGCGCTAGCTATGGACGGCTGTATCTTTACGCGGCATATGGCGTAATATTGGTATACGTGTCCAGCGACTTATCAATTCTATCCTTAGAAGAATGCCGCCGTCAGACACGTGATGTTTTGTAATCATGTTTTGTAATGCAGCGGACTGTTATCTATTCATAGACATACTAGTATATATGATATATATTATCATATATATTATATACAATGTATACCTATAACTAAGAGGCTTGACAAGCTTGGTATCGATAACGTAGAATGAGGCGTGGCCTAGTATATAATGATATTAGAGTCATCAAGTCACCAGGAGAATTTGTAAATAGTAATTTTCAGAATTTCCTATTTATTCGAATAGAACAATATTTTAGCCACAATATTTCTAAATTTTAGCAATTAACAAAGTTAATTGAGGGTCGTTGAAAGGGTGTGTTTTTGAAGGGTGTGGTTGTAGGAGGCATTTGTTATATCTACCCCTGATGCCTTCAGAGAATGAAGAATTAAAAAAAAAAGATCAGTCTTACCTTTCGATGATAGACTAATCAGAGTGTCGTCAGTTGGTCGCTGTTTTGTCAGGAGGTTGGAAATAAGGATGTTATAGTGGTGCCTGCAGGACACGTCATCTGTGCCGCAGTGGAGTGCGATTTAAACAACTCTAGATTAGTCTGGCTTAAACGAAAAAGCAGGTTTTACATATTCAGTATGTTTATGTAAACCTCTCTTTTTAAATATTCACATTGTATCTGTATCTGTATCTGTATAGCCGGTATAACCGCCTTTCGGCGTAACACACCAGCTTCGGTGTGCAGGTTGTTGACGCTCTGGTGCTGTAGATATTTTGGTTGGGTTGGCAGATTTAAACGACGAGATGTTGCGAGGTCATCAAAATGTTGTGGCTATCGGTGATTGAAATTTTATTTTTTACTATTTTGATAGCAAACATTCACATATTTTACACCAAAATCTACTTTTCGGTCGCAGTATCGTGCTATTGAAATGTCAGTTTTACCTACTGAGATTAACTTTTGCAAGGCGTCAGGACCACCAATGCCGACCGTCCCAGCTGATGTCGGTATGCGGGGATATCGATTGTCTAACAATAGTCCAGTCTGTTCAGCTCTGCTAAGCAACTGTAAATTAGTCTGGTTTAAGCCATATTGATTATGTAACCTCTGCTTTCTACATATTCACATTGGGCGAGTTGTTTACTCTCTGTTCTTGTCTTTTGCTTGGATTAGGAGATTTCTGAATAGGACATTAATTTTATAACGACGAGATTTTAAAGGCATCCTATCCGATTTCAGGGCAGCAAAACTGGAATTATTCTGAATAAGGCAATCGTTGTGATATTGACACATACTGCTTCATATTATAGCACGTTTTAGTCAGTATTTCATACTTCTGGCTTTTACAACTGCAGGAACAAGCCCTGAGATGAGTTTTTTTGTTTTCTGGGTGGTACCCTAAAAATCAGCCCTGGGCGCTTCCAGTATTAACCATTTTCCGTCAGGATTTTGGTAAATTTTGCTCCATGAAGGTCAATATATATTGGGATAGTGTTGTCGCAACTCAGTATGCAGATAATTTGCTAATTTGATAGAATATTCGCCTTGTAAAATCGGGTTTTTAAGCCCTAAAAACTGCACTGGATGCTTTTAAGAGGTTAAAAATGGTTTGACTACATGCGTAGGTAGCTCGTGTTAGCAAAGAAAGACGCAAATCTACATTATATATATATATATTTGCATGCGTATCAAAACATATGCAATGAGTATTAATTTTTCTTTTATGAATTTATTTATATTTTTACGTGGAAGTTAGGGAGAACATGCTTTTCTTCGAGTGGGAAGAAAACATGTTAAAAGCTAGATATTCAAGGGTCAGATATTCAAGTACTAGTCGTTCGGTGTAATGTAGCCAGATACAGAAGCTGGTTTGTTACGCCGAAGGGCGGTTATACCGGCTATACAGATACAGAAGCTGGTGTGTTACGCCGAAGGGCGGTTATACCAGCTATATACAGGTACAGAAGCTGGTGTGTTACGCCTAAGGGCGGTTATACCGGCTATACAGATACAGAAGCTGGTGCGTTACGACGAAGGGCGGTTATACCGGCTATACAGATACAGAAGCTGGTGTGTTACGCCGAAGGGCGGTTATACCGGCTATACAGATACAGAAGCTGGAGTGGTACGCCGAAGGGCGGTTATAACGGCTATACAGATACAGATTATGCGTTTTCCATTGCCAAGGCCACGAGTAGTTTCCTGTTGCCCGTGTAGCCCAGGCGCCCATGTTGGATGTACATGTTGTTCAG
Organism: Branchiostoma belcheri; assembly: GCF_001625305.1. Classification (NCBI taxonomy): domain Eukaryota; kingdom Metazoa; phylum Chordata; class Leptocardii; order Amphioxiformes; family Branchiostomatidae; genus Branchiostoma; species Branchiostoma belcheri. Next base: position 103,080 of record NW_017803943.1, on the reverse strand, counting down.
AACCAACACGTCACTTCTCTTCATCTGGAACCCGACTGCAACCTGCGGAGAACACATTTCATTCATTCATTCAAATGCCCATATAACTAGAGAAGTAACATTTGCAAAGCAAATGCATAATGTTTACCTTCGGACATGGTCTGTCCTGTTAATTTGTACTCAAACACATTCACATACATGTACTACGAGTATATGGTGACAGGCCGGCAAAGCAGACCATGAAATTGCAACATAATGTAACCCAACACCAGTCACCATGGTGGCAGATGTCAACAAATCATGTCATTGGCCAGGTCAGAGTTTAGTGTTTGGAACAGAAGACAGAAGAGGAGGAAGAAGAAACTGATTAAAATATATGTTTTCCGTCGGTAAACATAAAAAGGGGGAACAATGACAAATGTTTCTGACATTAAACACGGCTTGCAGTAAAGTCTGCTTGGCCAATGACGTAGTGCGTCTGGTAACTACGATTGGTTACGTCACCTGCCACGTCACGTCCCGGATGTGCTGTAGTACTTCCGGTTCAATGTCTGACCCGTCCCCGTAGTACGTGTGGAAGGGAGACAAGTGCGCAGGCGCGGGCCGGTCGCTGCTGTACTCAGGATGTGACGTAAAGTAGTCTGCGTTCAGTACGTTAGCTTGGTTGAACCATAGCCATTCCCCTGGATGAATGAATGAATGATGAATGATCATGAATGAATAAGTAAATGAATAATGACTGAATGAAATACGTTGATGAAGGTTAGACATCCAGGTAAACGATACTCGTAAGAAAATTCAAACTCTACTACTGGATCAGTTACGGATTTTTATTTCCGGACGTTTCGAAACGTCCGG
>NW_017803943.1:88587-102080 GCF_001625305.1 Branchiostoma belcheri | reverse complement strand
TCGAAACGTCCGGAAATAAAATCCGTAACTGATCCAGTAGTAGAGTTTGAATTTTCTTACGACTGAATGAAATATTTGTGTGACTAACTTGACAGTCAGCTACAGGTCGTAATGAAGTATACCATCGAACGGCAACGCAGATGAACTTACATGCTAAGAAGTAATAGTATTGGGTACTAAGGACGCACAACGCATCTTTGTCAACCATGCAAAGTAACACGATCCTTTGGGGTCACGTGGCGTAGCGGCAGAATGCTCAACTCAGAACCATAGAGGTCCCGGGTTCGAGTCCTGACATGCCACCGATCTTGTGCCCTTGGGAAAGGCCCTTTACTCGACTTTTCTCACTTAACTCAAGTGAAAATGAGTATTGTCCTGTCATGTATCTGTCCCGTGTTGGTGGCGGCATTGATATAAGTTGAAAAAACTTGAGTGTGTCGTCACCACGTCTGGTGATTACATGTTGGAATTAAAAAAACAACTTCCAATCCCTGAGTGAAGCGAGGTGTATGATATTTACTGGTAGTGAAACCATGCGAAGGACCGGTGCAATGGCCAAGTGGGTAGAGTGTTCGCCTTGCATTCGGTAGGACGTGAGTTCGATCCCCGGCCGAGTCATACCAAAGACTTTAAAAATGGTACATACTGCTTTCTCTGCTTAGCACTCAGCATTTGGGAAAGAGTTTGGGACTTAAACACATACCACTACCAGTGGACTAGCCCCCTGCTGTAGTGACTTCTGTATGTGGCCCAGGGCTAATGAACGGAGATGGGCGCCGCCCTATGCCGTCACTTGACGCGGGAAGGCTCTTTAACTAACTTTTTGAACCGTGCGAAACGAACCTCTGTACAGCGTCATGGCCGGCCGGGTGTACCACCAGGTGAGCGCCCCGTCATCAGCCCAGCGCCACGTCATGCCGCGTGACGTCATGTACCGCTCTACGTCATCCCTGCTGTCCGTGCGGAAAATCTGATAGTGAGTGAAAAAAAAAACACGTTTTACTCTTAAGTTCATATTTTTTTACATTTGTAGTTATTCAACTGTTTGTAATGCTTTTTTTTAAGTCAAAGATAGATAATTACTGGAAGGGGAAGAAGTACAACGTTAACCCTACTTTAGCGGATATTTATAGGCAATTCCTCTCAATCCGAACATTATGTATGCATGTGTGTATGTATTGTACACTTTTGGTGAGTTCTTAGATCTTCTGACCAATAGATGACGCCATGTGTCTCCAAAGGTCCCTTCGTGTTGAATAATGACTATTTAACCCTGACGAAGACCGTAGTACACAGGCGTCCAAAGTTTCCTTTTTACCAGATGAGTGCCTGCAAAACCTGCACAACTGACCACTTCTACATATACATATACATGTACATGAGAACCACGTGGCAACTTTTGGGTGGTCCTTCAGATAATTTTTAATAATAAGTGACACTAGCATTTAGAATCTTGTCTAATGTCTATCCAAATAGACCAGTTTATTTTATCGGATCGCTGAGTGGTCTTTTTGGACAGTTTTGTCTGAATCTCTCAATCGACGATTCATGTTTGAGACAGTTTAGCTAGTAATAATGATTTTGAAAGACACGTTTTAACTTTTATCCAGTTTGAAAAGTCTAAAATACTTACTATTACAATTTGGGAAGATTATGAAGCAAGTTTAAACTGCAATTTCCAACACAACAAATCTACATCAGGGCATTACAACCATCCCTCAACAGAGACGGGAGGCACCACAGACTTTCTGCAACCTATGATCCACTGCTCACGGAGTCACGTGTGTTATCTGCGTGACGTCACAGAAGTGGTGGGTTGCTCATTCCTTGACAAAGACTGGGGCTGTACAGTCGAAAATTTGGGTGCGTCCAATTTGTTGTGTTGGAAATTGCAGTTTAAACTTGCTTCATAATGATTTCTACCAACACAGATGAACTTTGAAGATAAAATTTGGGGAAGATGATGCAGAGTAAAAACTCACGCTTTTCCACGTGTTGAATCCGTGAAACGCTTCCGAACTTTCCGGCATGTGACGGTGATACCGGATGCCGAGACTCCGGAATTTGGCGACGACCGACGGATCGAGTTTCCGGAGAATCTGCCGCACGTCCGCCATGACACTTTCTCCGCCGCATCCAGGCTCTGCCGGCTCCAGGCAGAAGAAGAGAATCTGCAAAAGTGCCCAGAATAACATAAAGGTACGAAGGCCCACAACGACACTTCCATACACCTCTTTCACAGTGGCAGGGCTGTCGATGAGGTGTATGGAAGTGTCGTTGTGGGCCTTCGTATGAAGGTGTCGGTTGCCGTGGGAAGATGATTTTTAAAATTTAACAAGAAAGCCATACATTATTAGGCCACAGCAGGTAAATTTTAGACTCCAAATCTAATGCAATATGGCGAAAAAAACAAAGCGGGCCAAAAAAAAAAAAACAAGATTCCTACACACATCTCGAAATTGGGGTGGCGTAGCTGTAGCGTGGACGGCTCAGGACCAACAGGTCTCGGGGTCGAATCCTACCCATGCGTCACCGATCTTGTGCGATCTTGGGAAAGGCACTTTACACAACTTTCCTCACTTCACTCAGTTGTAAATGAGTACCTAGCTTCGGCTAGGGACGTGTTTGGGGAGAGACACACCCCACGCACGTTAAAGAACCCACCGCACTTTTTGAAAAGAGTAGGGGGTCCTTCCCAGTGTGAGTAATTCAAACCTCACAGTCCGGTCTTGCGCAGAATGTACTTACATGTACAAAACTGTACGTTACGCCTAAAGTACCTTCTCCGGATAGGGATGTGTGTACGCCATCTCGTTGTGCGTTTCCATGGAGATGGAAGGATGTTCTATGCTCGCCGTGTCCACGTGACCCGTGACGTTGGTTCTCAGCGCTGCTCCTCCCTCATACGTCATAGGCCTCAGACCGGAAGTATTAAAAAATCTGTGAAAAATAATGATAATATTTATTATAATAGATCTAGGGTTTCTTTTGAATCCCCTAAACTTGAAGTAATTTGAATCCACAAGGCCTCCTCTTTCCCTAAGATCATTTCGTCACCGCACTTAGACGTTATAACGTCAAGTAACAATTATTACACTTGGGTGACTGACCAGACGTTAGCCAAGTTAAAAGACGTTGAAGCAAAGCTAGACAGTTCTTAACCAACCAACCAACCAAGCAAACAAACAACCAAGCAAACAACCAACCAAGCAAACAACCAACCAAGCAAACAACCAACCAAGCAAACAACCAACAAAGCAAACAACCAACCAAGCAAACAACCAACCAAGCAAACAACCAACCAAGCAAACAACCAACCAAGCAACTAACCAAACAACCATTTAAAGACTGAGTCATGCCCTTTCTTGACTGATCCAACAACCATTTCTAAGACCCGTTGCCACTTTACCTTGAGAAATCCTTGGCTGTGTGAAGTGGCAGACCGCGGAGCAGCGCCGCCCCGACACCTCCGTCCACGACACTCCTGACGACGTCTCGGGCCGCGACAGCCCAGTCTTCGGGAGAGAACCGCGCGCCGTCCGCGGGGACGTACACGGGCGGGAAGCCCTCCCCGGGCGGCGACAGGACCTCCGGGACGCCGGGGCTGTCCGAGCCGACCAGGAACCGTCTCCCCCGAAGAGGAGCCGGCGGCTGACCGCTCCAGTCCGCGGCCGTCTCCTGCAGTGTCGGTGCCGCCGCCTCCGCGCGAGGTTTGGACCCGAACGAGCGGCAGCAAAACGCAGCTTGGACGAGTCTAATCTGCCGAGTTCCTGTCTGCAGCCACATCCTTATTCACTAATGAGGCAGTTGATTAACCTCAAATGTTGTGGTGTCTTGTGTTGTGAGCCGGTCGAACCAGTACAGACTAGGGCGTAGGCCTTAAGGCTGTGTACCATTAGTAGTCGGGCTATCAAACAAGCACACAACGTAACAGGCTAGTGGAAGAGCATTCAGACAAGCTGTTTACTGGGCAAACATGCGACCTTTTGGGGGAACATTGACGCTTATATTATAACACGTTTGTTGGGTGACGGCTTAGACTATGGTTGAGCACCAAAGTCCACGGCGGGTACGTATATCTGGTTGACAATGTTGGTCGTTGCATCATTGCTGTTTTTGTTATGCTATAATTGCATCACTGTTTTGTTGACTATTACATCATTTGTACCGGCCTGTGGTCTCACGCACGTGTTTTGTGTGTGCAGAATCAAAGTCCATTCGTGACAAGGGGGAGGGCCAAAAACCTCGGCTGCTAGTCACAGCCGAGTCAAGTTGATAAAATGTCAAGTAACACACGTAAGACTTAACAATGATTGCATCATGTTGAACTTATACCTAGAGTCACATTGAACCCGTGGTTATGTCTCAGTGTGTTTTATTTATCTCGGCAGTATATAAATGCTACACACTACCAAATCATGACAGCATAGTCTTACCCGGTACCCACGCGTAAAAGCCATAGGCGCTGCAGAGATTGTCTGCATTTCGCTCTAAGCTACATTTTCATTATCTTACACATTTGAGCATGTAATGGCTGGGTATAGTTTGCAGAGTTAGAAAACTGCATTTTTACTTATCATAATAAGTACTGTCTTATAGCAAGGACGTTCTCATGATTGAACGTCCTTTAAAACTGCAGAAACAAGCCAAGACGAGTCGTTTATTTTCTAGGTGGTTACCCTAAAAATCAGCCAAGGGCTCTTCCAGTAACAATTTTCCATCAGAATTTTGTAAAATACATTCATATATATGGTCAGACAGGAGTCTAAATCCCTCCTTCTATAAAATTGCAACATTATGTAACCCAACACTTGTTACCACGGTGAGAGATGTCAAAAAATCAGGTCATTGGCCAGGTCAGAGGTCAGTGTTTGGAACGAAAGAAGAGGAAACGTAGCAAAAACAATATGTATTCCTTCGGTAAACATAAAAATGTGCGCAGGTTTTGCTATCACTGCTTTGTTAAGAGATGGGTCGAGCCTGTCTCTCTACCGGTGACGTCAGACTCCCGACGGGAAGCCACCCTTCCTCGAGTCGGAGTGAGCGAAGATTGCCGAAGATTGCCGAACCACGGCTTGCACCATGGCCTCGGGCCACACCGGGATCGCCTTGCCGTGTATCTTCTCCAGCTGGTGTAGCACCACCTGGCGACAAAGAAAGAAAGTGCAGCTTATATATGTATAGATATATAGATATATAGATATATAGATATATAGATATATAGATATATAGATATATAGATATATAGATATATAGATATATAGATATATAGATATATAGATATATAGATATATAGATATATAGATATATAGATATATAGATATATAGATATATAGATATATAGATATAGAGAGAGAGATGGGGGGAGGGAGAAAGAGAGAGAGAGAGGGAGAGAGACAGAGGGAGAGATAGATAGATTGATAGGTAGATAGATAGATATATGCATTCCCAAACGAACAGATGCATCTATAGCAGTGACACCTGTGCTGCAGTGCAATGTGAACCAGTCAGAATTCCCCTGAGGAAGGTGACAGACGGTCACCGAAACGTCGGCGGAAAAAAATTGAACGTGTAAATAGAGTCTTTTTACTCAATAACAAGTAATATGATTACCTCCGGCTTGAAGGGACGTCTTGTCTCATAGTACAGGATGCCCCTGATGTCTTCAGTTACACTAATGTGCAGGCGGGGCTTCTCTATAGCAGAAGAGATGTTCCAACCAAGCAGCAAGTGGTGGACAATTGCCTGTGGGAAACCACATTTACATCAGTTTAACAACTTCAGTGAAGTCATTATAATTAACAGCAATTAGAGGTATGTGATGTTACTAGATTAGGGGGGTTTTCGATGTATTCAGCAAAAATGCTAACATGAACCAATTATTGTCAGACAATATTGTTGGAGGCTCTGATGATTTATGTGACGGAATAGTTTTTATAGAGACAGATAAACCTACTGGACTGATTTGTGAATCGACAGAAAATCATGGGCTCCTAATGATACTTCTCATTTCTTCAAATCAGTCCCCTGGCTTAGAGGTGAGTGACCGCAAGCTCTCAGAGCAGGGGCCATTTAGTCCCGGCCATGATAGTAAAAGGCTTTGTGACTACAAAAGAAGATACCAGTACTTAATTTACCGCTCAACGTTGCTGAAAGACCCCCCTCATCCCCCATGAAGACTCGTTTGTGTAGAGAAACGTCGCAACTTCAAATCAAAGAACATTTCATCAATAAAGTTATCGCCAAAGTCTTTATACATTGTATATATACTTAAGAGCAACTTTATCTGCCGTTAAGCGTTACCAGGACCCCCCATACAGACCCTTTTACGTGAAATCAAGAGCACTTACATCTGTCAATGCGGTTGCGATCCTCACCCCTCCAGAGCCTCCGATCACCAGTCTGACGTCACCGCTACGGTCCAACACGATCGTGGGACTCAAGGCCGTCATACCCCGCTTACCCGGCTGCAACTCACGGCCTGGGGAATATATGAGACGTTTATTGCAAATCCAAGGCATTAAACCGGTACATCTGTTTTCCCTCAAAATACAAAAGTTCTGCTGCAGTACCAAGGTCAGCCACCAGGAGGCCCATATTTGACATTGGCCTTTGGCTTCCTAAGACCTACCAGCATACCAAATATCATCACAATCCATAAAGGCGTTCTGAGGTTATGCTGACTACAAATGTGCGGAAACACACACACACACACACACACACACACATACACACACAGATACGCGCCAAAAACAATACCTCCATTTTTCATGGAGGTAAAAACACGCTTACCTGGCTGCAACTCACGCCCAGGGAAATATGTGACAAGTTAACGTTGAATAGCAAAGTTCTTTGATCACGACCATTCATTTTTCACGAGCCGACGTTTCGATGACCGTCTGTCATCTTCATCAGGGCAATTATGACTGGTTTACTGTGCACTGACGCTAGATGTTACTTGGTGCATAGTGCACTAAATTTGATTTGATTTATTGAAATTGCAACAGTGCAATACACGCGCAACGGCAGCGTGCGCGACTCGGAATCAAGAGGTCCCGAGTTCGAGTCCTGACATGCCACCGACCTTGTGCCCTTGGGAAAGGCACTTTACACGACTTTCCCCACTAGACTCAAGTGAAAATGAGTATTGTCTGCCCAGTATTCGTTTCTATGTGCGGGACACAACACCAGCAACAGCTGCCTCTGTTCCGCGTGTATTCTTGATCTTGATTGGGTACTGCACATGTACAACACCCCTGAATTGGAGTAAAGCGTGCAGGGGAGCTGTGCGATGCGTTATTTCTGCGTCCTCAGATGCTGTAGTACTGCAGCGTTGAACTTCGTGGGTTCCGCAGTATCTGTTATTTCTTGAGGCAAATTGTTCCAGTCTCTGACAGTTTGTGGAAAGTATGAATATTAATAACAGTCTTTATGAAATGTTAGTGGTTTGTATGAGTTGGAGTTGAAGTGTCACGATTGGCGCGGGATAGGCGTCAACAGGGTTTTGACCGGGAGGGCTGTTTTGCACTGTTGCAATTTCAATTTTAAAAAAATTAAAATAAAAAAAACACGCCATACCTGGACTCCAAGAACGTCCTCGCGTTCCGTCTGAATTCCGCTTAGTGAAGAGTTCCATGTGGCTGTTGGGGATGACGCCTGTGGAGGGAGACCGGAATCTCGCGCCGAAACTGCAGAAACGTTTACATGACGTTTAGGACTCATGGTCAGCTACAAGATATATTTATTTATTTATTTATTAAGTTTTACCACGTACAATACTAAGTATGCACTGTGGATGGCAAGGCGAAACAGGTGTTTCTGACATGAAACACCTTTTCAAAGCCGCCATACCAATAAAATGACAAAACAATACAAAAAGTAATCAAATCACATAATAAAATTTGAACAACAAATAAATAAACTTAGAAAGTACAAGGCAAGTCAACTTATTAACATTGATTAAGATCAACATAAGATCGATTAAGGTAGAGGAACAGTAGTTTCCGATACAATATCTACGCGTATCCATGCCAGAACCTTGCCTGGGGCAAATATGCGTCCTTGGATGAGCGGAGACTATCCAGAGCCTCATCGTAACCCTAACCCATTCTGGCATAGAACTAGATAGGCAACGATACGATGACCTGTACCTGTACCAATCTCACCACGCCATATCTATATATTACACCATTTCTATCTCTCTCTCTCTCTCTCTCTCTCTCTCTCTATATATATATATATATATATATATATATATNTGTGTGTGTGTGTGTGTGTGTGTGTGTGCGTGCGTGCGTGCGTGCGTGCGTGCGTGCGTGCGTGCGTGTGTGTGCGTGCGTGTGTGTGTGTAATATTGTCATCGACATACATGTAAAATCAACAATCGTTTCTGAGTGCAATTTGATATCGTTGCAGGTAACCATACAGACCAATGGTATCACTAAAATGTAACGTTAGCCATGTAGCTACAGGGTTAGACATGTTAGTGATTTGGACAGGCTGACTATAAGCTACTTACTAGCGTCCGATGGAGCTGGTAGCCGATACGGCATCTCCGTTTGGCCCCAGGACAGACACATGAGACGTCCCGCCGACGTCTGGAAAGGCGACAGCCGGACCGTAGTGAGAGATGTCGAACATCCTGGTGTCGTCGATCTTGCGGCGGAGTTCGTCCGCGAACTCTTTGGATGCCATCTTCTTCGTGTACTAATCGGGATAAAATTATCAATTGTTTTTAAAATGACGGGGGAAAATACTGTTGATGCGTGAATTGTAGATTAAATCATGTGATAATATTCGAATGAAAGCTCATCTGTGTTGGTAGAATACATAGTTAAAGAGTTTGACTTGTTCCAACACAATAAGGAGAACTCACCATAAATTTTCGGCTGATCCCGTCAACCTTCGTCAGATTTGTGATGCAATCGCTGACTTTCCGGAAGTCGGAAACGTGATGACGTCAGGAGTGCATCAAAAGTGGCGGGAAGACGGTATCTCCCACCATCACGGTTCAGAGAGGGTTGGTGGGCCCTGATGTAAACTGCCTCCTTCACGCCTCTCACAAAGTAATCCTGCTCCGTATCTAGAATGCGCACCTTGTCCAATGTCCCCCGGACATACAGTTACATTGGACAAGGTGCGCATTCTAGATACCTGGGTATGATATGTAGTACATCAGTACTGAATGATATATTGAACAGAACTACGTTTCTTTCTTTCTTTCCTTTTCTTTCTTTCTTTCTTTCTTTCTTTCTTTCTTTCTTTCTTTCTTTCTTTATCTTCGTCTTTATTCCTCCCTTGGAAGAGCTTTCAAATCAACATATATACAACATATATCGATGACATGAATTTGGGAGAAGTTAGAATTGTGTCAACCCCAACTAAACTTCAGACTGACCTTGACTCATTGGACACCTGGGCCGAAACGAACTCCATGTTACTTAACCCCAAAAAATGTAAAGCAATGTATTTCTGCTTCATGAGAACCCCCCCAGTAATGCACCCACTGACTCTCGGAGGTCAGCCACTTAGCATAGTTACACAAGCAAAGTTACTTGGTTTGCACATACGCTCTGACCTACGGTGGTCTGATCAAGTTGACACCATGGTGTCCAAGGGCAGTAGAAGGTTATACTTATTAAGTAGGCTGCGTCGAGCTGGCCTCCCAAGCTCTGACCTTGTCACAGTGTATTGTGGGTATATTCGACCAATAGTTGAATATGCCACGCCCTGTTGGAATGCGGGTATCACAAAAAAACAATCTGACAGCATAGAAAGAATCCAGAAAAGGGCATGCAGAATCATGCTGGGTAGAAGCTATCACTCGTATTCCGAGGCCCTGTCAACTCTTGACCTCCAACGTCTGTCTGAACGGAGACTGACCCTGTGCCGGGCCTTTGCCCTTTCAGCCACTAGGTCTAGGCACGCCCCCTGGCTACCCCCAGTTAGTAACCACTCACACAACATGCAGCTAAGGCAAACACGTCGCTACAAACCACCCATTGGGACAAAAAGATATTTATGCAGTCCTGTCCCCACAATGCTGAACATACTGAATAACCTTGCCATACAGTAGATTTCATTTTATGTTGTTGCACATGTTGTAATTGTACCTTTTATTATTGTCAGTTGTACTTAAGTAATTTGCCAACAGAAGTTGTATGATGTAATTTTAGCATAAATGTGTATTATTCTAGCGTATAAGTGGTGTTTAATGCCTCTCAAGGCACTTTTTATGTATATATATTTGTATTAGTCATGTAGTTTTTAAAAAATTTGTAAAAGCTTCTCAATTCAGCCTTTGGCTGCAAAAAGCTTCTAACCTACTGTACTATGTATGTATGAAGTATGTGTTTCTGCAAAATAAACCAGTCTATATAAGGGACCATTTCCATGTCACTACAGAACTTTGTTCTAGATAGATTTCTTTCTTTCTTCGCGTGTTGTTCAAAACTACAACGTATTGCGATGTCCTGATTAGCTCACCTTCTAAGATATTGAGAACAAGAATCAAGATTGCTCCCCCTGAGGGAGGCGGTGACGTCAGCAGGATCAGTCCACCCGGAAGTGACGTATTGAGGGAGACCCTAACTTCCGCCCGGTAGTTCAGTAGGTCCTGTTCAGATATGATGCCGCCTATACAAACATAAGAATATTTCAAAAAGGTAAAATAGCATAAAAAGCCGTCTAATAAATATGGTAAAGAAAGATAAAACAAGACTGGCAATGAAAACATACATTGCCATGGCGACGGTGGTTGCTGTTAGGGTTATTGTTTGCATGGCACTGCCATCATTTCATGATTTTGAGGAAGACTTGGTATCTGTTACGTCTAGACAGATACAGTGTACTCCTCCCCTGAGTGTATAGTGAACGAGCCCCGGGGTCACCGAAAGTAGGGCCATCTGGGGCAGACAGGTCTTCCCAAGGGTTCCAGGAATGTGGGCATAGATGTGTGTCAGAGAAATGCCTGTGGACATTCCATTCCTGTGGACAAAATGCCTGTACCATTCCTAAAATTCTTGCAAACTGCACACAATACTGTACCATTAGGCTCCTCCCTGAGACGTCGCCAAAAATCACCTATAAGCAACGACTTACCTTGTTCCCGGATGTCCTTCACCAAATTCTTTGCAATCTCGCCTGTGTAGAAGGCATCTGCACCACCAGTAGCAACCGCTAGGAGCGTTTTGGCAAGCTGTGGCCTCTTGACGGTCATGTTTTCACGCACCATGGCGCCGTCCTCGTCACAGAACACGTCACTGCAAACAACCATGACCACAAGACAATTCAGAAGTCTTAAGAAAGGGGGCGGGGGAATGGAAGAAGGAAATTAGACCATAAGACGACATTAGTTGAGTGATACTACATGAACACGTGAATATATTGTATTGTATTTCCTTCACTTACTGTGTCATTTACTCTATTACATTGACATGGTTGTATTTTCTGCCTGCAGTTCTTGTTGTCAGGGAAATTATATTATTATTAATAATAACAATAAGTTGGTGTTGTATTGTATGTTTTCTAATATCTGGATCACTAAAACAGCTTATAGTTCCTGCACTGTGCTCATTTAGCTCTACTGCGCGTATCGCAGTAATTTGAATAAAGAGAATCATTGGCTGAAAACTTGCCAGAAGCCAGAGTTCCTTTGCAGGACGACGTATTTCCTTGTCCTCAGGCCTAGGGCTCTAAGGACGGGATCTAAACTTCGATTTTTGGCTAAAAATGCAACTTTTTTTCACCCCTTTTTGCCAATAAAATCATATTTTTGACATAATAAAGAGAATCATCAGCTGAACGAAATCTTGCCATAGGCCGTTCTTCCTGTCCAGGACGACGTCTTTCCTTGTCCTGAGGGCTCTGGCAAGATGTGTGCCCACGCAGGTCCCCTCCTCTGCCAGGCGGATGGCGGGGCGGAACAGGTCACTCCACGGCAGCTGCCCGTACCTCTGGTGAGCCTCCCACAGACCCCGGATCTCACCTGGCACGGCGACTGAGATTCCTCCTGGGGAAGTCGTGAGTAATTGAGGTGTTCAAAAATTTCCTCAGAACTATCGTACAGTGAAACTCGTTGCCACCAAGCACAGCAAGGTGTTACTGCTGAAGTGTTACAAATGACAATGCCACATAGAATTGCTTCATTTAGCCATGAGCTACGATAGAATTGATACAAGGTTGACTTTTGTAACGTACCCATTGTATATAGTTCCGGGTTCTCTGCAAACATGTCTTCCGAGGCTGCCAAAGGAGCAGTTTCACGCGCGTCGATGACTTGTGACGTGCCTGTAGACTTGTTGTATACGGTCATCAGAAAACCCCCTCCGAGCCCCAGGGACTGGGGATGCACCACCCCCAGACAGAGGAGCGTCGCGATGGCGGCATCCACAGCGGAACCGTTCACTAGCACGTCTCTAAGGCATGGGGAAATGGATCATGTCAATCAAACTGTTGCAACAAGTGCAATAGTCGGGTCGTGTTAGCCTCTACCAGGCTTGGGGAGGCGGCTGGAAAGAGAAGAAATCGGCCAAATTGAGAGATAAGCAAGTTTGTCCGTTGAGAGGACATTTCGCCGCGGCTAGGGTCGTGTGGCGCGGACGGCAGCGCGTTTGGCTCACACCCAAGAGGTCGCGAGCTCGAATCCCATGTCACCGATCTTGTGCCCTCGAGGAAAGGCACTTTCCTCACTTCACTCAGGTGGAAATGAGTACCTAGCTTCGGTTAGGTATGTCCCTCGGATAGGACGTTATATGGAGGTTTAGTGTTTGGGGAGAGCCACCCCCCACGCACGTCAAAGAACCCACCGTACTTATCGACGTAATTCGTAATCGGCGGCGAAAATTTGACGTAAGGCCACACCAAGTAAATTTTATGGATGACGTCCTTTGGAGACCGTATATCTAATGCGAGAGGGCGAAAAAAAACAAGAAGGGCCCTAAAAAACAAGATGCCTAGATTAGAAATATACTAAGAGACAACAAATGTTAGGACAACAATTGAATGAGGTGACACAGATTAACAAGCAAGAAGTATTTTATTCATCATCAAAACAGCAATAAATCAGGTGGAACAGCAGTTGTCGTCCTGTCCTATTTCTTTCATCACATTTTTGCAGGCCGGCAGAAACAAAGCATAAAATTGCGGCACTGTCGTCACTCTTTGGTCATAGTTAAAGGAAGCGGAATTTCTTGTTTTTTTTTCTAGGAACAGGTCAAAATCAATGCGCGCGAGGACGTCATCCATAAAATTTACTTGGTGTGGCCTTAGTTAGAATACTGTATAATACATTTTTTTAGGGCTAATGGCATTCCTCAATCTGAATGATGAATTTCAATTCAATCATCTGGCCCCCAAAGTTAGAAGCCATGATATTTTGATACCTAATGGTTGCACATTAATTTAATGACACTTAAGAGATCCTGTCACAAGCCTTATGATGGCCATCTAAGTTTTTTAATTTCAATGCATTATTGAAGTAAAGGTGGGTCAGT
>NW_017803943.1:57453-87453 GCF_001625305.1 Branchiostoma belcheri | reverse complement strand
ACAATCTACCACTGTTAAGAACTTCCACAACTTTTAACGTTATAGGGAAATGCTTCTTAAGATGGTAATTATGGTAACTCATGATCACAGTTGTCAAGTGGGTAGAGTGCTCGCCTTGCATTCGGTAGGTCGTGAGTTTGATCCCCGGCCAAATCATACCAAAGGCTTAAAAAAATGCATATGGTACATACTGCTTTCTCTGCTTAGCACTCAGCATTTGGGGAGTTAAACACACACCACTACCAGCGGACTATCCCCCTGCTGTAGTGATTGCACTGTGTGGCCCAGGGCTACTGAAAACGGAGATAGGCGCCGCCCTATGCGTCACTTGACGCCGGAAGGCTCTTTTACTTAACTCTCGAAGTTGAAGTGATTGGTATGAACAGAAAAATGTGTAAAGAGTGTTCGCTTCAGTGCGAAGTAGGTATCAGACAACAGTGGGAACATTCAGTAGCAGCGGAGACAAAAAATGTCAAGGGCTTTACACATCGCTGAAGGTGCATGTATTGGCACATCTCGAAAAGGTGAAACGTTTGAAAAATGTCAAGAAGGTAATTATGAAGACTTAATCTGTCAACGTGTGATGTTACCAGGTGTGCAATAAGTTCAAACGGAAGCAACATCAAGCCGCAGTCTCACATGGAAGACTTTCTCCCACCTTATCCTTGGCAGTCTGACAAGAATAAGGCCATGCGAATCTTATCGAACTTAAGTTAAATTTGAGTCAAATTTGACCTCCCAAACACTGCTGACCTACTCCCGACCACCAGCGAACCACTTGCCAACCTTGGCCGAACCTCCCGACCATAATCTTTTAAACATTTTAAAAATTAACATTCAGCTGGCGTTCTCCCAACCTACAACTAATCATGATCGGCGAAAGTTCGGCAGTGTTTGGGAGGCCATGTGTGACAATGGGCTTCAGTGGAAATGACTTCAACAGACAACAATGGCCGTGTCTAAACGGAATCACCCAAGGCGGTTTACATGTGGTTTACCCCGAAGCCGGTTTCAAGTCGCTCCATGTGAACGCTCCGAAATCACATTGAAAGCGCCTCGATCCCAAGCCACTTCTAGAGGTGGTTTCGAATCGGTTTCCCCGCATCGCGACTTGCGTCTGAACGCAATGTGATTTCAATGTGACTTCGCCTGGTCATGGATTACGGGGTGATATTTCTTTTTTTTATATGCAATACCAACTTTTACGTGGCAGCAACTTAAAGAGCAGTAATGGTCAAATAATGTGTCCGTTCTAGGGCGAGCTTCCCGAATCGAGGTTTGGGTGATTCCGTATAGACACGGCCTATGTGAACATGATTCATGAATAGCGGTGGCCACAAAAATGTAGGGCTGATTTCCAAGTGGCCCCACCTGCACGGTGCCATCTGAGCGTTACACATAGCTGACGATAGGCCACACCGACTTAATTGCATGGATGACATCCACGCGCGCGTTAATTTTCGCCTTTTCTCTAAAAAAAAGATCACGCCCACCGAGGCTCTGGCCTGGCGACAATACGGCACCCAGGCTGCCAAAGCTCAACGACTCAGGAACTTATAGCAATGGCACGAAAATAAACAGTCATTCATTCATTCATATAGTACATGCGTACAGTGCCGATTCATAGCTGCTTTGTATTCCTGTGGTTTAGCTGCATTTTTTCTTTGGCCGGACTTTTTTTTATTCGCCCGCCTGCACTAGTTTGGGTGTCTTCAGAGGATGTCATCCATAAAATTAAGTCGGTGTGGCCTTATTGGGCATTGTTAAGGTTGCCAGGCTGAGGTCATAGCTGACATCGTAGACTAGTACCTGCAGAGATTGGAGCAGCGAACCCTGTGCAACTCAGCTTATGCCTGCACCGCACCAATCGTGACACTTAAACCCGAGTTCCTATTAGACACTACCGTTTCACCAAGACTGTTACAGATACTCAGGCTACTTCCCTCGGACTGTCAGGGATTGGAATACGCCTCCTCAGATGCAGACCATATCGGAAATCCCGGAGGCTGACAAGTTCAAGAAAGCCGTACTACTGCACCTAAGGAGTTATTAAGAGCGCAACGCACTCGCCCCTGCGTGTCTTAACACAACTGAGGGGTGTTACGCAGTACCCTTTCAAGATCAAGATCAAGACAGGTCTTTCGTCACGAGTATGGAGGCCGTCACCACCCGCGGCGTTCTCAAAATCACGATACTTGCGGCTGTAATACATCTATTACAAAAAGAATATCGCCGCCAACGGCAAGACGGGATCGCGGCCGTGAGACCACCGTGCCTACGTCCCCAGCCGGCCGGGCTGGACCTCACGGGTGGCCCGTACGCACACGGGGCGGTCGCCGCTGACGCCCTGGAGTGCTCTGCCATAGGCAGGTATGGGACTGAACCTTTACACTAGATGTTAATTGATATTTTCAAAACTAATTGGCCAGATAGCATCACAGATAGCACCACCTTTATGTGTTCAGTTTATGTCTATCTTGTTTCAGTTTTAGTTCTTGTATCTTGTTTAAAAAACTAAATAAGAGGCATTTTGCATCGATAGATCCTGGTATGCCATGGTTACAATGTTTTCGTACGCAGTGACACAGTTTGGGTCTACACAAGACTGCGTGCCATTATATAATAAACAACAATCATTGATTAAATAGATGATAGATAATGCATTTGGGTCATTCTGTGTGTTTGCATATAACCATTTTAAGAAGTCGGTGTGTAGTGTTTTTGTTCGTCGTGTGTTGTGGTTGAACGTTCGGATAATCTATTTGGACATTTTGTGCCACCTCGATGTTCAAGGTATGTCCAAGGTATGTCGAACAGTTTAACTTGTGTATGTATGAATTGTTTACGTCTAATATATAGCAGATAGATGAATGGCCCCTAGAAGGGAACCCTGCCACTCTGTACCGTATGAATGTGACGAATATGACCATAGCTTACAAATGTTTGGATAATTGTTTTTATCTTATTAAAGCTTATGATATCAAATAAATCAGCAGCCACGAGCACACAAATGGGACACTCTACCACTGTTAAGAACTTCCATGGCTTTTAACGTTGTAGGGAAATGCTTCTTAAGATGGTAATTATGGTAACTCATGATCACAGTTGTCAAGTAGGTAGAGTGCTCGCCTTGCATTCGGTAGGTCGTGAGTTCGATCCCCGGCCGAGTCATACGAAAGACTTTAAACATTATACATACTGCTTTCTCTGCTTAGCAGCATTTGGGAAAGAGTATGGGAGTTAAACACACACCACTACCAGCGGACTAGCCCCCTGCTGTAGTGATTGCAGTGTGTAGCCCAGGGCTACTGAAAACGGAGATAGGCGCCGCCCTATGCGTCACTTGACGCGGGAAGGCTCTTTCACTTAACTCTCGAAGTTGAAGTGATTGGTATGAACAGAAAAATGTGTAAAGAGTGTTCGCTTCAGTGCGAAGTAGGTATCAGACAACAGTGGGAACATTCAGTAGCAGCGGAGACAAAAAATGTCAAGGGCTTTACACATCGCTGAAGGTGCATGTATTGGCACATCTCGAAAAGGTGAAACGTTTGAAAAATGTCAAGAAGGTAATTATAAAGACTTAATCTGTTAACGTGTGATGTTACCAGGTGTGCAAAAAGGTCAAACGGAAGCAAGCCTCAAGCCCCAGTCACACATGGAAGACTTTCTCCCACCTTATCCTCGAACACGGTCGGCTGCCTTTCGGGATCAGTCTGACAAGAATAAGGCCATGCGAATCTTATCGAACTTAAGCTTAATTTGAGTCAAATTTGACACCCAACCACTGCTGACCTACTCCCGACCACCAGCGAACCACTTGCCAACCTTGGCCGAACCTCCCTTCCACAATGCTTTAAACATTTTAAAAAACGTAAACATTTTGAAAATTAACATTCAGCTGGCGTTCTCCCGACCTCCTACTAACCATGATCGGGGAAAGTTCGGCAGTGTTCGTGGGTTGAGTGGAAATGACTTCAACAGACAGCAATGGGGACATGATCCAGTGAGGAGCGGTGGCCACAAAAATGTAGGGCTGACTTCTAAGTGGCCCCACCTGCACGGTGCCACCTGGGCGTTACACATCGTTGACACTAGGCCACGCCGACTTAATTTCATGGATGATATCCACGCGCGCGTTGATTTTCGCCTGGCGACAATACGGCACCCAGGCTGCCAGAGCTCAACGACTCAGGAGCTTATAGCAATGGCACGAAAATAAACAGTCATTCATTCATTCATTCATTCATTCATATAGTACATGCATACAGTGCCGATTCATAGCTGCTTTGTATTCCTGTGGTTTAGCTGCATTTTTCTTTGGCCGGACTTTTTTTATTCGCCCGCCTGCACTCGTTTGGGTGTATTCAGAGGATGTCATCCATAAAATTAAGTCGGTGTGGCCTTATTGGGCATTGTTAAGGTTGCCCGGCTGAGGTCATAGCTGACATCACTAGTACCTGCAGAGATCGGAGTAGCGAACCCTGTGCAACTCAGCTTATACCTGCACCGAGCCAATCGTGACACTTAAACCCGAGTTCCTATTAGACACTACCGTTTCACCAAGACTGTTACAGATACTCAGGCTACTTCCCTCGGACTGTCAGGGATTGGAATACGCTTCCTCAGGCCACATCCGAAATCCCGGAGGCCGACAAGTTCAAGAAATCCGTACTACTACACTTAAGGAGTCATTAAGGGCGCAGCGCACTCCCCCCCGCTCCCTGCGTGTATTACCACAACTGAGGGGTGTTACGCAGTACCCTTTCAAGATCAGATCAAGATCAAGACAGGTCTTTTGTCACGAGTATGGAGGCCGTCACCACCCGAGGCGTTCTCAAAATCACGATACTTGCGGCTGTAATACATCTATTACAAAAAGAATATCGCCGCCAACGGAAAGACGGGATCGCGGCCGTGAGACCGCCGTGCCTGCGTCCGCAGCCGGCCGGGCTAGACCTCACGGGAGGCCCGTACACACACGGGGCGGTCGCCGCTGACGCCCTGGAGTGTTCTGCCATAGGCAGGTACGGGACTGAACCTTTACACTAGAGGTTAATTGATATTTTCAAATCTTATTGATAGCATCACAGATAGCACCACCTTTGTGTGTTTAGTTTATGTCTATCTTGTTTCAGTTTCAGTTCTTGTATCTTGTTTAAAAAACTAAATAAGAGGCATTTTGCATCGATAGATTCTGGTATGCCATGGTTACAATGTTTTCGTACGCAGTGACACAGTTTGGGTCTACACAAGACTGCGTGCCATATGTATATAATAAACAACAATCATTGATTAAATAGATGATAGATAATGCATTTGGGTCATTCTGTGTGTTTGCATACTAGTAAAACCATTTTAAGAAGTCGGTGTCTAGTGTTTTTGTTCGTCGTGTGTTGTGGTTGAACGTTCGGATAATCTATTTGGACATTTTGTGCCACCTCGATGTCCAAGGTATGTCCAAGGTATGTCGAACAGTTTAACTTGTGTATGTATGAATTGTTTACGTCGAATATATAGCAGATAGATGAATGGCCCCTAGAAGGGAACCCTGCCACTCTGTACCGTATGAATGTGACGAATATGACCATAGCTTACAAATGTTTGGATAATTGTTTTTATCTTATTAAAGCTTATGATATCAAATAAATCAGCAGCCACGAGCACACAAATGGGACAATCTACCACTGTTAAAAACTTCCACAACTTTTAACGTTATAGGGAAATGCTTCTTAAGATGGTAATTATGGTAACTCATGAACACAGTTGTCAAGTAGGTAGAGTGCTCGCCTTGCATTCGTTAGGTCGTGATTTTGATCCCCGACCGAGTCATACGAAAGACTTTAAAATGCATACTGCTTTTTCTGCTCAGCACTCAGCATTTGAGAAAGAGCATGGTTAAGAGCAAGTTAAACACAAACCACTACCAGCAGACTAGCCCCTGCTGTAGTGATTGCAGTGTGTAGCCCAGGGCTACTGAAAACGGAGAAGGGCGCCCCCTATGCGTCACTTGACGCGGGAAGGCTCTTTATTAACTTAACTCAAATCTTGAAGTTGAAGTGACTGGTATGAACAGAAAAATGTGTAAACAGTGTTCGCTTCAGTGCGAAGGAGGTATCAGACAACAATGGGAACATTCAGTAGCGGCGGAGACAAAAATGTCAAGAACTTTTACACATCACTGATGGCGCATGTATTGTCCGCTCCCACAGTCGTTGGGACTAACGTAAACTAACCAGGATGGGACCCAGGCTAATAGGAAATCTTAAGTACCTCTATAATTTTAAAGCATTACAGTTTTGTATGTACTAATTCCTGTAACGCGGTTTCAGTATGTCAATGGTGATAGTATTATCAAGTATCATTTATTTTATTTTATGTAACCAGAGTAATATACTCAGGTCTAACTGACCTGTTTTTCAGGTATCCCTGGGGTTACATAGTATTACATAGAATACACAGTATACATGGGAAAATAAGAATACACAATAAGAATATACATCACAATTTCAATTCAACATGCATACCAAACATAAAAACATATGCCACTCAAGTCCCACTCAGGGAGTCTTTGAAAGATGTTAAAGATGATAGTTGTCTTTGCTCTCTGGAAAGTTGGTTCCACAGAACCTGGCCCTGGTACTGCAGAGACCCTTTGAACGATGTGATGTTTGCCTGTGGCACTTTCAGCATGCACATGCAAGTAATGCACAACATTAATACAATCCGTGAGCACTCGGCTGAGTCGGAGGCTACCGCGCCGTGGCTGTATGGTCCCCCCCGCGGCGTCCCTGTCAGAAGGCCGGGCTACATGGCACAGTCTGCCCGCTAGATTCTCGCTGGGACTTCGTCTTTCGTAGACTTGGACAAGAATAGCCTGGGTGCCAGACGCTGGCGTTCATAACCGATACATTTTTTTTTGTGGGGAGAATCTCTAATATCCGCTACAAGAGAATCCACTGCCCAAACCCTTTATATCTTTCACGCCAGGGTGCGTGCCAAATCTGGGTTCGCGGGGCGTATGGCTTCCCTGACCGAAGGGATTGGGGCTGGCACCCAGGCTAGGACAAGAAAGGCTATAACTTCAGCAGCGACAGACAGATGATTCGCGGTGAATTTTATGTCCAGATCCAAGCCGGATCAAAGCGAATCTATTCGGCTCGATCTGGACAAGTCTTTGCTGGTGGGAAAATGGCCTTTCTTTTAGGCTCTGCCCTGGTAACCTCTGAACTCTGAGACCCATCTAATTATCCTAATTGGGGCATTTCTTCGAAGTTGTCTGTACACGGGGCGCTGGGATTCAAACCCCCAACCTGTCGATGCACGAAAGGCCTAATGTTTGTTCACCCAAATGTACAAAAGTAGAATTTTGAACCATGGACAATTAAATTATTCTCTATGCGTCACTCAAAAGCAAGCTGTGATGTTTGTTTAATCTCCAAACAGATCATACGGTGGCAAGGCATTATCCACTGGCCAGAGAAGTGACCATTAGCCACATTTGGCCAGAGGAGTGACCATTAGCCACAATGGACATCCCCCTGGCCAATGGATACTGTCTTGCCACCGTATGATCTGCTTGGAGATAAATGCTTGTTCGTAGCCACTCCCACGTCACAGGTCATACGTCGGCGCTTTAATTATAGTTGTCTGAACTGGTTAGACTGGTTGAGGTTCCTTGCGCGATACTGATTCTGTGGCGGATCGACCCCGATACAATACCAACATATCCGTCCACTGTGTGTCTGACAGGTGAGGATATATTTACTGTATACAGATTCTAAATCTCCTGAGCTCCTAGTAAGGTTTTCCATGCTGTGACTATGTAGAGGAATAGTGATTACCAATAGTGATGTTTAAACGTTAACTGTTCTATCACGACTGCTATACTGCTTGTAAAGACTGGAACAGTTTAGGGACAAATGCAGTCAGTAGCCGCCGCGTCACGACAAGAGTTCGTGCTGGAGATGTGGCTGTCCTAAAACACGGGACTTCAACTTACATCTCCAAGCAGATGTTTTGGGGGGCTGCAAAGACGCTATCTAATTTTCCAGTATCCATTTATCCAGTCTTTTCATGGCAAATGGATACAAATTGGCATGTTTTCACAGTGGCAAGAACAATGCAGCCATCAAAAAAGTGTCCCAAAAGAATTGTTCGGAGATAACTTCAACTTTACGTGTCTCATCCGAGAAAACGTCCCTAACCGAAGCAAGTTACTAATTTTCACCTGAGTCCAGTGATGAAATCGGCTCTTTGTGTGATGTAAGACAGTACTACGTTTAGTGCTAAGTGGAGACAACACTTGCACTTTTTAAGTCTGCAAGCCAGATCCATCCAACCATTACACGCGCACTCACGTGTAATAAAAAGAAAGTGTAGCTTGGAGCAAAATGCAGGCAATCTCTGTAGCACCTACGGCGTCAAATAGTCAATTTGGTCGATTTGGTAACAGTTTTTCTTTTTTTTTGACGTTGTGAAACATTTCCATCAGGTCTGTTTATCTGTCAAGACCATCTGAAGTTGCTTTCCCATTCCAGATAGAAATACATGTCAAAATAGCATCATTTTAGGCGTCACTCAAAACCGGTCGATAGGCATCCCATCCGGTAATGAGACCGCCCCATGGTTGTAGTGTGCGGCTGAAACAGTTCAGCATGTTGTGGAGTTGTACTGATCTGGACATGTCATGCTTTCACAGCTTCAAACGTAGAAAAGGAAGAACAAAGCAGCCGTCGAAAAAGTCCCAAAAGGCGTAAAACTAGGCACGGGAGGAACTTAAAAAAATATATAAGAGGGCCTGCATGCCCTTTTCCGTATTCGTAAGGCGTAATCAGGCCTTTTTAGGCTTCGTAATTCGTAGGCAGCCTCCGCAAAAATCAACGTAATTCGTAATTGGACATTAGCCGCAAATCCTAAAGTCGTAATCAGCTCTGAAACTTTAACGTAATTGGCGGTGAAAATTTTGCGTAATTCGTAATCACTATCCCCCCACCCCCATGCAGGCCCTCATAGAAACTAATAGATTTAATTGATATATTTAAAAATAGTCGTCCGATGCAAGCATGGAGTCTGCAAACATCCGAGGTGTTCTCGTAATCACGCTACTTGCGGCTGTGACACATCTACTGCTGAAGGAATGGCGCCAACCTGAACGAGAAGACGGGATCGCGGCCGTGAGACCTCCGTGCCAGCGTCCCCAGCCGGGCGGGCTGGACCTCACGGGAGGCCCGTACACACACGGGGCGGTCGCCGCTGACGCCCTGGAGTGCTCTACCATAGGCAGGTACGTGAATATGGGTTCCAAACCCATAGCACACTGGACACAAACTCACTGAGATACTTTTTGTCCAGTGTGCTATGGGTTTAGAACCCAGGCTAGTACGTGAATTGATTTTCTTTGTTAGTCAGGGTTCTCTTCTAAGCCCCCTTCATCTATCTACTATCCGACGTTAACACATATACCCGGTAAAACTGTTTGACATACCTTGGACATCGAGGTGACACAAAATGTCCAAACAGATTATCCGAACCACAGCACCTCACGAAAAATGACTTGATTTTCTGAACATGATTATATGCAAACACACAGAATGACCAAAATGCATTATCTATCATCTATTTAATCAATGATTGTTGTTGTTTATTATATATATATATGGCACGCAGTCTTGTGTTTAGAACCAAACTGTGTCACTGCGTAAGAAAACATTGTAACCATGGCATACCAGGATCTATCGATGCAAAATGCCTCAGGAGGTCATATGACGTAGGTAGGACAGACAAGTAGTTGTAATTAACGAATTAGTCTAATCGAGCAGTAAAAAATGATGTACTTAATGGTTTTGTGGAGAACACGTGTTCCCAGTACTCTAGTTTTAAACACAAGATAGACATTAACTGAATACACAAATGAGATGATACCTGAGTAATCTACCTATTGTTAGGCCGGCGTTATTCTATTTACAATGTTGTCCTATTGTGCTTTTTTTTGGATCTAAATATAAAGGCGGAGCCCATCCCGAAGCAGAAGTAAAGCTTTCTTTGAATGATATAATGAAACTTTCTTTAGAAACATCACAGGCTCTATGCTATATGCAGGACATGACTTAGCATGAAAGTTCCTCTGTGTTGGTACAAGTCATTTTGAAATAAAGACTGAGCTTCAATTTCCAACACTAACTGCAAAGAATTGGGACTTACCCCAAATTTGACATTTGTGGGGTCGTGTGGCGTAGCGGCAGAGTGCACGACTCGGAACCAAGAGGTCCCGGGTTCGAGTCCTGACATGCCACCGATCTTGTGTCCTTGGGAAAGGCACTTTACACGACTTTCCTCACTTCGCTCAGGTGAAAATGGGTATTGTCTTGTTCCGTATTTGTCCTTTATCTGCGATGGTGACGGCATAAAATAAGTTGATATAACTTGAGTTTGCCGTCACTACGTCTAGTCGTGAAATGTTGGGGGAAAAATTGACATGATTGTTTTGTAGGGATATTCTGCAGAAGGGCGGTTCGGCTGTGGACAGCGCCATCGCGGCGCTAGCTTGTGTGGAGCTGGTACACGGACACAGTGCAGGGGTCGGTGGGGGGTTAATCATGACGATATACAACAAAGAGACAGGCACGGCCCAGGTCATCAACGCGCGAGAAAAAGCCCCATCCGGAGCCTCCACACACATGTTTGGAAGTAACAACATCAGTGCACAATTCGGTAAGACAGGACAATAGTCGGTGCTGGTGGGGGTATGAATTCTCTAGGCCTGTCACACGTATTTAAACATTGTCCCCCCAACAATGACAAAATCAGTCCACTCACGTCATAACCCAAAGTCTATTTTGCTAGTCACGCAAGCAAATGGCCGTATTATGTAAGGGATCACTGTAAAGGATGACAAACTGGTTTTCCAATTAGAAATAGCACATTACCGTTGATTAAGCAGTAACAGACATATTGTCGACTAAATTGAAGTTGTAGAGTTGCGTTGATGAAACTAAAGTTCATTGCACAAGAACTGCAGGAGGATCAAGGCAGGGCATCAGCTGCTCTCTCTCTCTCTCTGTTCTCTCTCTCTTTGTTCCTCCTGCAATTCTTGGGCAATAAACTTGAGTATATATGTATGTATGTATGTATGTATGTATGTATGTATATATATATATATATATGTATATAGAGAGAGAGAGCGAGAGAGAGAGAGCATCTGATGTCCTGCTTTGTTCCTCCTGCAATTCTTGTGAAATAAACTTGAGATATAGATATATACATATATATATATATATATATATATATATTGTGTGTGTGTTCTGCAGGTGGGCTGGCTGTGGCCGTACCGGGCCAGGTCCGGGGGTTCTGGGAGGCACACCAGCGACACGGGAAGCTACCGTGGAAGGACCTGTTCCAACCGGCTATTCAAATGGCCGAACAGGGCTTCTGTATCGGCAGACCGCTGCAGAATGCCATCAGTAAGAACCTAGAGTTCATCAACGATCCGAAGAACCACTTGTGGTGAGTCAAAGTCAACATTCGTCGATGAAGGTTAGACATCCAGGTAATAAGATACGCCAAAAAGCAGTTACTCAAGCACTGAACAGGATATGATTTTGGAAACGGTCAGACGTTTCAGCTAGTATCCACTAGCTTTCGTCAGTGACTGTGAATGTGAGACCAGAGGAGAAATGCAGGTTTATAAGCACAAACTATTGATTGATAGTTGTCAAAATTGCTGCCAAAGTCAACATTGCTGCCAAACTCACCAGACTATAACCTGTTCAACAAGTTTTCCTGTATCTTTAAGGCTAGGTTTATTTACGTTATACGGCCGTGAAGATGGCAAGTAATACCTCCGGAAATCCTGCTCTTCCACCAGGCAGAACGATCCTTAGCCTTTTGTTTAGAAGGACTTTGATGCACCTATAAGTGTTTTCATTGGCACAGTTCATGTTTTTCGTCACAGGCTAAATGGCGACAGCTTCCTTTGTAGGGTCAGGAACCTTTCGCGGACTTACAGATGAATGAACCTTCAAGCAAACGCGATGATGGACACGCGTGTTAATCTCCAAGCAGATCCCTTTCGGTGGCAAGACAGTATCCATTAGCCAGAGAAACTCGCCGGCCACCGATGGTGGGGGGTAGCGACAAATAACGGCCATATATAAAAAGCTAACGATCATTCCCCCACAACCTCTGCTTGGAGAGTAACGTGTTCAACATGTCTTCACCTTTTCCCCATTCAGTGACGTGTTGTGCGACGAAAACAACAACGTCCTGGGCGTGAACATGACGATGAAGCGGCCCCAGCTTGCAGAGACGCTCCGTGCGGTTGCCGATGGAGGTGCAGACGCCTTCTACACGGGAGAGATCGCCAGGAATCTGGCCAAGGACATACAGGACGCAGGTTTCTAGCTTATATCTCACTTCAAATGGACAAACTCAGACACACGTATGTATTCCCAATGATGGCATCATTTCAAAACATCATTGGTCAACAAGATTGGCAGATAACGAAGACCTTGTTGACTCAAATTGCATGACTATGTCAACGAGGTATTCGTTATCAGTCAATCAACATCTTACGGTGACACGGACATTTCACCTTGATATTTGACCTTGACCATTGACCTTGAGATTTGTCCTTGACATTTGACATCTGCGTTTGACCCTGACATTTGACCTCGACAATAGCCAGCTTAGTTGCTGGAATGCAAGAAAATCTCACCTTTGTGCTAGAGCCTGAGTAACACAGTCTACGGTTCCACACAACATGTATAAAATCCATTTTAAGTCGGTTATCGCATCCTTTGCCTACACAAATATAAAGTAAACCTTACCACGAAGCATTGACATATTCGAAATGGCACAGGGTAAATGCTGTTCATTTCTGACCCTGTACTGACTTTGTATGTTTACAAGGTGGCATCATCACTGAGGAAGACCTCCGGGACTATCAGGTGGAGGTTTCGGACCCGCTGAAGACTTCTCTGGACGGTGGACTGACGCTGCTGACCCCGCCTCCACCGGGAGGGGGCGCTGCGTTAAGTCTCATGCTCAACATCTGGGACGGTGAGAAGTAGTTACTGCAGTATTGATGTTAGTACTCATAGTAGCAGTAGTAGAAGTAGTAGTAGTAGTAGTAGTAGTAGTAGTAGTAGTAGTAGTAGTAGTAGTAGTAGTCATGGGAATAGTAGTGCTGAAAGAAGAACTACTATTCCTACTACTATTCCCACTACTACTACTACTACTACTATTCATTCCTACTACTACTACTATTCATTCCTACTACTACTACTACTATTCATTCCTACTACTTCTACTACTATTCTTTCCTACTGAGTACTACTACTATTCCTACTTCTATTCCTCCTACTACTACTACTAACATCGATACTCAGGCAGTAGTAGGAATAGTTGTACTGAAAGACGAACTGCTATTAGAAATAGAATTATTGGTGTTTCCAATGTGCCAATAACAGTTCAGGAACTAAAGATCCTACATCGTTTCAGGATATCCAAGACGCTTTGATAGCAGTAGCTGTAGTGGCAACGGTAGTAGCGGTGGTGGTGGAGGATCGGTCTATTTCATTTTCTACGACTGTGAAAATATAAAGAAGCGTACAATGAATTTCTAAAGTGACTACATGTACTTGTTTCCATGTCCAGGTTACGGTCTGAACGCCTCCAGTGTAGACGGGGTAGATAACCAGGTCCTGACGTACCACAGGATGCTCGAGGCCTTCAAGTTCGCATTCGCCAGGAGAACGGAGCTCGGAGATCCAAACTTCGTCGATGTGAAGGAGGTGAGGAGATGTCTCATGGTTACCTTTCAAGTCGATACAGCTTACGAGTAAACTTGAGTATATCTGTATCTGTATAGCCGGTATAACCGCCCCTCGGCGTAACACACCAGCCTTTTCTATACCTTTCTTTACTTTTTATACAGGTCGTGCAGAAGATGACGTCCAAGTCGTTCGCGGACTCGCTGAGGCAGCGGATCAGCGACACGGAGACACACGACTGGAGGTACTACGACCCGGTGTACTACGTGCCGGAGGACGGCGGCACCACGCACGTGTCGGTCCTGGCGCCGGGCGGAGACGCCGTCTCTCTCACCAGCTCCATCAACAGATAGTAAGGATTTGATTTGACTTGATTCATTGAAATTGCAATAGCTGCACAGTTGGTGTCCCAACAAGACAGACAATACTTTATTTTCGAGTTAAAGTGGGAAAAGTCGTGTAAAGTGCCTTTCCCAAGGGCACAAGATCGGTGGAAAGTGAGGTCTCGAACCCGGGACCTCTTGGGTCCGAGTCAAGCACTCTGCCGTTGGGCCACACCACCCCAGGAGTCGTTTTGTACTCCTTTATTTGTCCTTAGCATGAAAGATAAGGGATTTGGTAATAATAGAGACACAATTCTATTTATAAATTTGGGGACAGTTAGGGCTAAATACAAAGATGACCGCATACATGTGGTCTACAGGTATATATTTCAGTAATACAAACAAATTTAAAGACAAATCTTTTGTTCACAGCTTTGGTGCCAAGTTCCGCTCAAAATCCACAGGAGTCATCCTCAACAACCTGATGATGGACTTTAGCTTTCCAGGAATGAGCATACCCTATTACATTCCCGGAAGTCCAGGTAATACAAACTGTCTCAATCAAATAAAGTCTCCCCTTGCTTGCAATGAGAGACAATGCTTAAGTGCTGCAGAATTGTGCAAAGTAAAACATGTATCCCTCTTGTAGTTTTTCTTTGTGGCCAAGGACAATAGAAACGGTGATGGTACATACATCGAAAGACTAGGAAATGGTTTAACGGTGATGGGCTAGTCTCCACCAGACCCCTTTGCCAGCTGAAAAAATAATAGAAACTGGTAAAAGAAAACGCCTATCAGTCTCCTCCAGACAATAATAGCCGCTGCCGCTCCTAGAAATCTGCAAAGGAGTCTAACAACGCTATGAACTGATTGTCAACCTTTGTAGCTTTGGTCCGCTCCCAACGATTCGCTACTGCCGTTAGCCGATCGTGGGGAGCAGGCGAAAGATACAAAGGCTGACACTCAGGCTAGCTAGTCTCCACCAGACTCTTTTGCAGGCTGAATAAATAGTAGAAATCGGCCTAAAAAGAATGTAGCCGGCCAAGGGAGGCAAACTGGATCGTCTATGGTCGGCCATCTCCCCTGGCCAGCTACATTCTTTATAGGCCGATTTCTACCATTTATTCAGCCTGAAAAGGAGTCTGGTGGAGACTACAGGCTAACCAGGTTAGTCAAAGCATCACCAGAATGTTCGCTACCCTCCCGTCCCACAGCGAACTTCATCGAACCAGGCAAGCGGCCGCTGTCGTCCATGGCTCCCTTCATCGTGCTGAACAGCACCGGTGACGTCAGGCTGGTGATGGGGGCCGCCGGGGGGCTGAGATGTGAGACGACCTTGGCATACGTAAGATATCTCTTCCAACTTCTTACTTACTACAACTATATATCGTAGAGTGGAACTCGCTGTCACCAAGTACAGTAGGGGGATTATCCTTAGATAGCTTCAAACAATGTTTAGAGTTAGATGTTTAAGAGTTAGGTGCAACATGTCGTTCAGCGTAACACACCAGCTTCGCATGCACGCGGTGCGGCGGCAGCTGGCTACATTACACCGAAAGACTTGCTAAACCTAACCCTTGAACATCTAACTCTAAACATTGTTAAAAGCTATCCAATGAATGGGATATAGCCCCTACTGAACTTGGTGACAGCGAGTTCCACTCTAGGGAAGAATGAATTTTTTAACACCCCAATCCTTGGTTGATAACTCTCAGAGTGGTACTTGAAGGCATGGCTATTTCTTGTTCTTTTCTCGAATAGGTGACGATGCATTGCCTCCGCTTCGGCACGAGTCTGGCGTCAGCGATAGAGCTGCCCCGTCTGCACCACTCCCTAACGCCCAACAAGTTCATCACTGAAACCAACACGCCGTTCGAGCCAAAGGTAAGCGTTTACAGTAACTGGATAACGGTGTTCACCGTTTGTCAGTAACTACTGGGCTGAGATGTCCTCCCCATATCCTGAGATATGGGGAGGCCATTCAAGCGAAAGGTCAGCGTGCACCCGATACACACACTAGCGTTTACAATAGTAACTGGATAACGGTGTTCACCGTTAGTCAGTAACTACTGAGCTGAGATGTCCTCCCCAAAGGACAGCGTGCAACAGATACACGCACTAGCGTTTACAATAGTAGCTGGATAATGGTGTTCACCGTTAGTCAGTAATTACTGGACTGAGGCCATTCGAGCGAAAGGTAAGCGTAAGTAATAACTGACTAACGGTGTTCACTGTTAGTCAGTTATTACTGGGCTGAGATGTCCTCCCCATATCCTGAATGAAACGCTGGTGACACAGCGGGTACAGTTTGAAGTTGGTGAAAGAACATGAGATTGTTGAAAATTGTCACGTTGTTCGCTGCTCTAGTGTAAATTGTATTGTTCACTAAGTTGTCGAGAAAACATGGGATTTTTTTTATAAATAAATGCGTTGTTCCTAGCCTATCCTTTTGAATTGATTAGCCTTCTCCCTGCTGCCTAACCACGTAGCAAATACAAACGTTGTGTCTTTTTGACCTGTACCTAGCTTGTAAGAGCAGAAACTTGCAATACATGTCTTTTATCCATTCATTCATTCATCCATCCATTCATTCATTCATTCATTCATTCATTCATTCATTCATTCATTGTAACTGCAGGAAGTCTTTGATCGACTATCAGAGATTCACCGGACGAAGAACTCCACTATCATGGCCGTGCTACAGGGCGTCATACAGGAAGGCTCTGCAATATTCGCACACTCCGATTCGAGGAAGGATGGTTGCCCATCAGGCTTCTGATGATGAAGAAAATTCATAAAACTTTCGATTTAATAATTAATGCCTAAATTCAGCTCCCTCGCCATGCATGCGATCTACATCCTCAGGCTAAATTTTTCTAGAAAAAAAATGGTTATTATGCTTTACCGAAGGAAATCAAGTCATATTGTTTTTGGTCTGTTTCTTCTTCCTCGCTCTTTTTTTACCAACACTGGCCTCTGACCTGGTCAATGACCTCAACCAGACCGTCTCTCACCATGGTAACTGGTGTTGGGTCACACAAATGTATCAATTTCTTATTCTTGTACCCAAGTTATTTAACTCAAGTGCATTTGGCTCGTGTAGGGCGTGAATATGCAATAAAGTTCATTGTCATTGTCATCATGTTGCAAGTTTATAGTAAGGGGGATTTAGACTGCTGTCACCATATATGTAAATGTGCTTAAGTTAGAATTAACAGCGAAAACCACCATATGCGAAGGTAAACATTACACACTTGCTATGCAAATGTTACCTTCTAGTTTAGCTAACATCTGTGTCCATAATATCACCAGGGTCCATAATATGGCCACCTTGAGAAGTAGTGTGCTTAAAGGTATTTTTACTGCAACATACTTTTGGTATGCACTCCTTCACACCTCAAATGTACATACCTTAAGGGTATGTTGCAGTAAAAATATCTTTAAGCACACTATTTCTCAAGGTGGCGATATTATGGACCCAGGTGATATTATGGACACAGATGTTATAGGTAAATCCGCTGTGAACAGTCCTCATCAGAACCCCACAGGAAATCCTCCCTTCAGCGAGTCACAGGCGGCGCTGATGACGTCACCATTCCTGGCCACGCCGTTGACAATGGCGGAGCCTGCCACGTTAGTCACGTGGTTCTTCTGACGTAGACCCTCCAGAACGGCCTAGTCGTGAGTGTGGAAACACAACAACTGTCATTTACAATAATGGAAGAGATAAATGAATATAGAATAAAAACAAAACCCCTGCTTGGAGTGTGTGGTAATTGCTATTATGGCTCACGCCAAAAGCAGTTACTCAAGCAACTGGATATGGTTTGGGAAACGGACAGAAGTTTCAGGTAGGATCCGCTAGCTTTCAGGTAGGTAGTGGATGCTACCTGAAACGTCTGACCGTTTCCAAAATCATATCCAGCTTGAGTAACTGCTTTTGGCGTACCTTATTACCGGGATGTCTAACCTTCACTGACGTGTTAGGGCTCACCTCTGGTTGGAACATGTCGGAAACACAGACACACACAGACAGACACACCAAAAACAATACCTCCACATCATGGAGGTAATGAAACCCTGGAGTGTGTTGTATGTTGTTATGTCTCACCTCTGGTTGAAACACGCACACACACAGACAGACAGACACACAGAAACACCAAAAACAATACCTTCATTTTTCATGGAGGTAATGGAAATAAAATCTCTGCTTGTAGTGTGTGGCACGCTGTTATGGCTCACCTCTGGTTGGAACGGCCTGCTTCTTTCCGTGTCGACGCGGTCGGGTAGCAGCTGGTGATGCAGTCGGGGCTTCTCAACGGCAGGCCCGAGGTCAAGCCCGAACCACAGGTGCTGCATCAGGACCTGGGACATCAATGAGAAGAAGAAAGAAAAGAAGAAAAACTTTATTGCACGACAGTTGTAATCTCCAAGCAGATCCAAGCACATCAAATTGGCCAGTCTGTAACCATTACCCACCGAATGGGGAAATAGTTACAGACTCGCCAATTTGATACCCCACCAAAAGATCTGCTTGGAGATTACGACAATTCTACAAGGTACAGCGACTACTGATCAAAGTGCAAAAATAAAAGGGTATATAGAATGAAAATTAAAATCTTAATTACTAAACATCTAGAGATAATACTGTATACAATCAAGTACGGCTAATTATCAGTGCAGAAACAATGGAAACAAGAATGGGGCTCCCGGGAATCGAACCAGTGCCGAACCCGAGCAGCCAGCTTCCGAGACCAACGCACTAATAACCACTAGGCCAAAAGGTTCAGATATACAGCCGAACCATCCCAAGACGGTAACTATAGGGGGACTGGTGCAATCTGGTCTTGATAGTCACTATTGATAGGATTATGAGCGAAATCCTACAGTTTTGGTTTAGTTGAACTACGAAGCGATTTGTGGAATCAAAATTATTTGACTCTGAGTTTCGAAGAGTTTGACTGGACGGGGTACTAGTATTTGATGACGTTTGCCTTACGTAAGCCGTTGCCGTGGTGATCTTTGTTCCCCCGGACGCACCCGTCACCAGTCTGACGTCACCGTTCCCATCAACCACCACGGTGGGGTTCATGGACGACATGGGACGTTTGCCGGGTCGGATGAAGTTTGCTGAAAGAAAAAAAATTGAACGATGATACTTTATAGTGAAGCGTTTTGGCAATACACGAATAGGATTCAATAATTATAATAAGACGGTGTGTCACTGAAGATTTTGAAAAACACAGGTTTTGTTAGAATTGATGTTGGTCGAAAAAGAAGACCGTTCAGACCTTTCTGCGTTTCATTTATACTAAATGTGCATCATGGCATTTTGCATTCCATGCAAGAGAGCGCGCGTTAGTCAAAATTTCTGCTGCCATTTGTATTCATTTTCATAACATTTCTAGATATAAAGATATTCAAAATCAACTTGAATCGTGATATGTCCATCATGTTTCAAAATCTGTATATTTGTTGTGGTTTTCTGGAAACTAGAACACAAAGTGTCGTAGCAAGCCAAATCCAAAGCAAAGCCACGTCTAATTCCGTGGATCAAAAGAAAGAAAAATGAAAACCTATCTATTCTACATAGTATTACACACATTATAGACCACTGACGTACGCACCCGGAGAAGGGGGGACTCCGAAGGAGTTGGTGAGATTGGGCGAGGAGAAGTCGTCCATCAAGTTGTTGAGAATCACCCCAGTCGATGCGGACCGTAACTTGGAGCCGAAACTGTTAGATGATGCGTGAGAGGTTGAAAAATATGTGATGAGACACGCCGCACACGCGTCAAACATTTAATGTGCTACTTTAAGTTTTGTGAACTAAATCTATCATGTCCATGTTCTTTTTATAGTTTTATGTGTTCAAATTGGGGTAACCTGCGGTCATTGGAACAGAACGCGTGTTCCATTTTGGTTATTGGAACAGAACGCGTGTTCCATTTTGGTCATTGGAACAGAACACGTGTTCCATTTTGGTCATTGGAACAGAACACGTGTTCCATTTGAAAAGCGGGTAGTTTATCGGATATTAATGACATGGTTTATGGAGTAAATTGAGCCTTCTAATTGGTCGACAGCTCCTGACTATATGATAATGTGCGTTAAGGACTAACTTCAAAACACAAAGCTTCAAAACAAAGGTCCACTGCCATCTCCTGACATAACTACATTATACTCACTTAAGTACCTCTAGCTCTATGCCTAGAAGTGACCAAGAATAATTGGCCTTGCATTGAGCGACACTGTTAAAAAAAACTACAGTTTGACGGTGCTGGTTGAACGTTACTTAAGTAAACCAGACTCAGTAGAGAATAACGATGAATGTACGTTAAGGTTATGGTGCTGGTTGAACGTTAAGGAAATTAAACCAGACTTACAACAGGTTAACGGTGCTGGTTACCGACACTGCGTCTCCGTTCGGCGCTAGAACAGACACGTGTGACGTACCGCCGTCCTCAGGTAGGACAAACGACGGGCCGTAATACCTGGAAGGAAGGAAACACGACACACCTTAACTCGTACGTGTGTTACACAATCTCTCCCTGTCAGGGGCCAATTGGGTTAGTCTCCACCAGACAGCCAGATAGTCCTTTGCAGGCTGAATAATAAGTGGAAATTGGCCTAAAAATGGAGATAGCAGGTCATAGAAGGGCCCGTTTGCCTGTACTGGTGCTTCTATGGCCGGCTAACTCCCCTGGCCAATTATATCCCATTTTAGGCCAATTTCTATTTATTCAGCCCTGCACATTAGTCTGGTGAGACTACAATGCGAATATGTTACCATACACATCTAACTGCGGAGAAATATCCCTAATACCAAAACTGCCAATAGGAGGTCAGAATTCCTTATCACTAAGAACATCAGTCCAGCAGGAGCTCACGGTGTTCTGTCGCTATGGCAACAGTCATCACAGCCTCCAACTTTATGGTAACAGGCAGTTCTCAGTCTCACAATGATAAGTGCAAGTTATCTTTTTTTGTACATACATACATATTAAATGGATGAACAGGATTAAGAGGTGTTGCCTATCAAGGTTTTATGTCTGTTAAAGCGTGATGTGATCGGGCTACATGATAATTACCCACCTGTAGTCGTGCGTCGTGCTGTCGGTGATTCTCAGACGGAGAGATTCCGCATAATCGTCTGACGTCATGTTTCTGATCAGCTGTTCGTCAGAAAACAATGAAAATCAGGCTCGCTGAGTCAGTTCATAAGGTTGAGGCCCCAGTCACACTAAAACGCTCTACGCGGTTTTGATCCAGATTCTACCGAAGCCGGATTCTTGAAAGCGGCCCCATCTGAGCGTTCCAAATCGCATTGAAAGCGCCTCGATCCAAAACCACTTCGGGAGGTAGTTTCGAGCCAATGAATGTAGATTTGGCGAATCGTGATCGGGCAAAGTTTGAAAGGAACGTGTGGCACGTGGACCAGATGTGAGGAATGCGAGTTACCCGAATCGCGGTTCAGTCGGTTACGTGTGAACAAGGCCTAAGACGGCATTATCACGGAGACCAGGCTAAGTAAATACCCATTTTATATTATTCGCTTGTAGTTCATAGATCAAGTTTAACATTGATAAATATCTCTATAATCTTGAATAATACTGCAGACTCACGAAGTCTGAACTGAGTGGTACATGCACTTTCTGCAACCATCGTTGCAGTCATTTTAACATTGACAAACTCTGGCATTTAGAAAGGGATGTTATAAAAATACTTCAAATTGAACTAAATTTGTCAAATGAATATATTTATATCAGCTTCACAACATGGTCATTGTTCTAACATGAAGAAACACATCATGTACCTAGCTGTGAGGGAATATCACCGATATCCAAACCCTACAGGTCTTTGCTAGGTGTTCTGTATGTACCTACCTCAGCAATATCTACGAAGTTTGGATCTCCGAGTTCGCTCCTCTTGGCGTAAGCGAACTTGAATGCCTCTATAATCCTGTGGTACGTCAGGACCTGGTTATCAACACTGTCTACACTGGAGGGGCTGAACCGGTAACCTGTACGAAAAAGGGAAGACACTTCCTGTCATACCAAGGAGATTCTATTTAACATTGTGGTTAGGGTTTTACTACAAATAAACCATTCATTTATACAACATTTAACATTGCAGTGTGGTTGCCTTCTATCATGCTAACAATTATAAGGCCACACCAAGTAAATTTTATGGATGACGTCCTTTGGAGACCCTAAATCTAATGCGAGAGGGCGAAAAAAAAAACAAGAAGGGCCCTAAAAAACAAGATATAAGAAATATTGCACTGCTGACAGGACCGTCCTGTCTGTTAATAGTTCCAAAAACGGCACTGTTTTGGAGGTATTGACAGGATTTTTTTCAGTGTCATTTTTTTTGTTTTTTTTCATTTTTGTTTCCATTTTTTAACCAGGCACAGGCTTCCGGCGTTACTTGTTTCACATCAATCTGACGATTTGCGGCACTGTCGTGACTCTTTGGTCATATTTACAGAAAGCGGAATTTCTTGTTTTTTTTTCTAGGAACAGGCCAAAATCAATGCGCGAGCGGACGTCATCCATAAAATTTACTTAGTGTGGCCTAACCAACACAAATCCTACGTGTGCCATAAATAATTCTAAAATGGAGTCAATATCGTATTGTGTTAAATTGAAAATAGGGGAATCAAGAGCCTTAGTCTGAGATTCTGTCAATGGCCCTTGATATATTTCTCTATTGATGCAAACCTTCATTGCCATAATAGGTTTATTATGTAGTAAGAAATGACAATGGTTAGTACAATATTCCTCAATCAGTGACTGTTTTTGAAAGGTAGAAACACGTCCCTCCAAATTTTCGATGTCCACTGTACATCTTGATCACGGAGTGGCCTAGTCTCGTGACAACACGAGACTAGGTCGAGATTTGTGTGGAGCTTCTGGCCTCCTGCGCCTCCTTGCGAGACTAGGTCACTCCGTGATGAAGATGTACAGTGGACATCGCAAATTTGGAGGTACGTGTTTATACCTTTCAAAAACAGTCACTGATTGAGGAATATTCTAATTTTACGTGGCTAATGAACCTCTTCAAGGAAATGACAATGGTATTGTCCTTTGCGTCAATATGTGTTATTAAACAGGCTTGCTCTTGAGTGACATCAAAAGAATCTACAAGTTGTCCTACCGTCTAAGATGTTGAGGATGAGACTTAAGACGGGTCCGCTTGCTGGAGGAGGCGGCGACAAGACGGTCAGGCCTCCCGCCAGGGAGATGTTGAGAGGTGACGTCACTTCTACCCGGTAGTCCCGGAGGTCCTGTTCTGTGATGATTCCGCCTGTTAGGTGGAAAAATTTTGTGTCCAGGAAGTACATTTAACTTTGAATCTTTATTCAGAATTACTATTAGCCGTGGGCCCAAGCGCTTCTCTTTCTGGTATTCATTCACACACACACACACACACACACACACACACACACACACACACACACACACACACACACACACACACACATACACTCACAGACACACACTTTCTCTTGTACACTGACTTACAGAGTTCCACAATCTTGACTATATATTTACCACAAACCGCTCCAGGGTCTCTTGATATCGACCGTTTTCTCGTCTATCGCTGCGGCTAGAGCCCCTCCTATACAGACGCCCTCCTCTGCCAGCTGAATGGCCGGCTGGAACAGGTCTCTCCACGGCAGCTTCCCGTGTTTCTGGTGGGCGGTCCAGAACGCCCGGATTTCACCGGGTACAGCCACGGCGAGGCCCCCTACACGGGTATGAGAATAAACTTCAAGTCTTACACTGTGATGAAAGTTCATCTGTGTCGCATGTTTAAAGTTAAAACTTTGAACATTCCGTTTCACTGGACGCTGTAAGAATGTTGCACACCAAACAAGACTATTTCCTGAGAGAGGTAAAAGAGGTTATAGGCCCTTTTTACATAAGGGCCCATCATTTACTCAACCGCGACGGGGGCCGACATCGTCTACAACATAATTGTGACCCAGTATTGACGTCGCAGTCTACTGAGGAAGTCCAGAGTAACTGGTCGAAAGTTCTAATGCGGTCCTGGTAGATGAGTACAGACCCTAATCTTGTACAGTCACTTGCCAACATAATGGGATCATTCATGGATGTACACAAAAACGTAATACTAACCTAGTGTGGACAGTGTGAAGTTCCGTTGGTACATGTTCTCCGTGGCCGCGGCAGGCGCCATGTCTCTGGCGTTGATGGTTTCCGCCGTGCGGGTCACCCTGTCGTAGATCGTCATGAAGAGACCTATAATGATGATAATGATGATAATGATGATAATGATGATAATGATGATGATAATGATGATAATGATAATAATGATAATAATGATAATAATGATAATAATGATGATAATGATGATAATGATAATAATGATCATTATTATCATTATTATCATTATTATAATGATGATGATGATAATAATAATAACAAGGGAAATCGTAGATTTCAAACCTCCGGGTTTTTTTTTTCTATTGGTTTAGGTTATTTGTTTGTGTGTAGTATGAAAGTTATGTGCGTAATATGTTTGTATGCCGGTTTGATGGCTACTGACGGTTGGTTCGGTATGGACTGTTGATTAACGTGTCTCAGTCTGACAGCCTGCACCGTCACCCGCGCCATTACCCCCGCCGTCATCCCGCGCCGTCATTGCTGCGCCGTCACCCAAAATTTTTATCGGAACCAGACACCCCTCTGTTTGACCCCTTTTGAATGGTAAGACCCAAAACTGCAACCTCCCCATTCCTTAACAACATGGTAAATTCCATTTTCAGCATAACGGGGGTGTCCGGAGCACTTAAAAACCTTTTATTTCGACGCCCATAAACACATATGCAATTAAACAAAAACGTTCTGCACCATCTGCAGCCCAATAGCAATACGTATACCGAACAACAGACCAATCCGTCCAGCCGATCGCGAGAAACAGCTGCTGACAGAAATGTTTCGAACAATAGTAAAACCTCCTCGCGGAAGGATATCTCCTTCCCCGGAGGTAATAATAATGTTTTTATTGGCAAAACAGTACCCGTGCAGTCGCAGCCTCAATACGGCTGAATTGATGCAGGGTATCACATAATCATCAATACAAATCACAGCAATCAAATAACACACAAGATACACACATATCTGTTGCAAGGGTCTGTGCGGCTGCCATTCGGCACCACAAGGTGACCCCAATACAACTTTCCCGAACCGAAGTTAGGTACCCCACCTCCTCCGATCCCGGAACTGTGCGGGTTGGTCAGCCCGATGCACAGCAGGCTCGCGATGGCGGCGTCCACGGCAGAACCGCCTTTCTCAAGCATATCACTGAAACGTGAAAAAAATGATATGGTTATTGATGATGTTTATTGCAAATTATCATATAGCCAGGTGACGTTGACCAATCAGAAGGCTCCATTCCACATTCCTTATGACGCCGTAATGTCACAAATAGAGTCAAAATCGGGTATTTATTCATCCCAATCCATACATTAAACAACCCAAATAATCACCCGCAGAACAGGGCTCTAGTTCTAAAAAATCCAAAAATAACTTTAGTTGTGTTCCAATGACCTCGGCTGACTCCCATAAGAACACCTGTTCCCTGCCTGTGACCCAGATAGAAGACATAGAACGTGAACTCTACCCAGTGACCTCAGGTGACTCATGTTCTATGTTCTATTCAGCATGTGCATTGTATCACTTACTGCATCAGTTTGGATAGACTATCGTGTAAGCTACAAAATGTATATGATAATAGTGTTAATGTCCCGCCCTTTCTCGGTGAATATGGTGTGATAAAGCCTTGTCAGTTGCTATAACCACCTCATAAAGCCACCTCGTTCGCTGCGCTCACTTGGTGGCTTTATTCTGTGGTTATAGCAACTGACAAGGCTTTATCACACCATATTCACCGAGAAAGGGCGGGACATTAACCCTTAATTCATGCCCGAGGGCTAATTGCATACAGACATTAACAAGAAAAATGTGGTGATATAAGACTATTTGCTAACAACTTCTACGTGTACGTTATTCACTGGAAGGTGAAAAAATGACCTGAATGAATGCAGACAAGCATGGAATGCAGGGACTTGTACGTGTACTGATTCAACAAACTACTAGACTAGTACTACTATAGATCACTATACACTGTGAATACACCGCTGCCACCAGTGTTATATATACTGAAGGCTGCTGGAAGGATTCCACACTCGACCACGACTCGGGCAAGGGACACGTTGGTTCCTTGCCCTTAATATTGATGTCTTTATTGACACAAGTCCTACCCCCTACAACGGTCTACCTTCGATGACTAACGGGGGGGGGGGGTTGTGGTAAAATTTCCTAGAGCTTGAGAAGCTGGCCTATGTAGGCCCTGCAGCCTGGAAACAGTCTGGGATCCAGTCTACATGTAGTGTACGATTAGTGCATATCTTAATAGCTAAAAACTTACCTGCCAATCTCGGAGCACTTTCCGACGTCGGTGGCGACGGCCGCGTAGGAGTAGCGCCCGCCGCTGCCCACGGGCGGACCGTAGGGCTCGCATGGCGCCCCTACCCGGTCCGCCCGCCCAGACCTCCAGGTCAGTCCGACGCCCAGACCGACCCCGAGACCCACCACGATGACCACCACCGCAACCGCCGCCGCGATGGCTTGCACCCAGGCTTTCTTCGACATCTCTAGCTTCTCAAACCGCTACCGTACTGTCTTCAGCAGAATTGGCCAGAAGATCACCGAATCTCAAACTCGCAAAATGGTCAAGGGGCTCACTAGTTTGGCCTGACTAAAATCGCGCTCCGAGCGGCCGGTCCGCCCCACAGTTTTTGCCGCCCGTGACCTGCAAAACGACGGCCAATCTCTAAAAATCGCGAGTACTGGACGAGAGGACGCCGCGCCGACTGTACCGCTACGGATGAAAATGTTCCTTCCTCGGACGAGCTATGTTCCTGTCGGCTGGCTCAATCCGTCTTTACAAATTAAACCGTAATAACAAACAACATAATAAACGTGAACTCTTGCCACCTACGGACTGTACGCAGACGCTGTACTCCGTAAGATTATGGACACAGTTTCACACACACGTACGCAGGACTTTGACTCCTGTCACCCTTGCCCTTTCTTCATGGAGACGTTATTGACGTTTGACTCAAAGGAATCAGCCTCCACCAGGCCTTCCAAAGGGGTTACGAGTAGTAGTAGCCTGGGTGCCAGACCCAGAACCAGCTGGCTAGGCCCAGAGTTATCCAGCGGCCTGTAATATATGGAGGCACGTTGGCTCTGGAGCCGATGAATTGGGCACTGGAACAGTCTGGAGCCCAGGCTAGGGCAGTAGCTTTTGGTAAACATATGCATAGTGTGAATGATTGACCAGGAGTGTGGGCCCGCGGTAACCGCAACACGTTCCTTCGAAACTGCGCGGGCAATTGAAGCTCTGTGGTGCCGAAACTTCCATGACATGGCAAACCTTTCTCCCTATTTGGCTAAAGTTTCCTGTTTGTCAGGCCGATCGTAGTTAGTCTGGTGGAAACTTCATAGAAATACGGAACGAAAGGGATGTCTTAAGAAGAAAAAACAAGTTGAAAAGGGTTACATTTCTGCACACTCAAAGCATAGGTGCCTCCGGCCGCCTAAAGGTAGGTCACAGACTGTTATTTACCTCTTTATCAAAGTGTGGTACCGAGAACAAAGGCGTGTAAATATTAAGAGAGTAGAACCAGCAAACAGGACAACCACATTGATTGAACAAGGCGTGTTTTGTACACTTAAGGACGCTCGACGCCTCTTAAGACAAGTATTTGGTCATCTTGAAATGACATGCAGTGTCAATAGTGTCACTGTCCCGCCCCATATAAAGCACAGTCTTTATTATTTGTAGGTATGTCCTTATCATATTATTCTGTGGCCAAAGGATTATCCTATGAACGGATGAACAGTTTAGTAAAAGGCCAACCATTTTTAAGAAAAGCTCCATAGATTGAACGCAACACACTTGTTCTGGCGTCCATTTTTATTTGGTTCGAATAAAAAATCTAAAACTTTATTCCTATATACATCCTATAGAGTTATTCCAGAAATATTTTTACGCTAGTAACCATTATCCATTCAGATAAATTTATTTTCTAATCACTGATAAACATAAATCCTGTCACAAACATTTATGTCATCAATTTTATGCAACAATCAACTGAATATAGAATAATTGTACCCACATTTTACCTAATTTTGACGATTGGAATGAATAAATGATTCTAAAAGTAACTAACTTTAAAAGAGTAAATAAAGTATAAAAAAGTATAACCTTAAAACTTTGGTCCTCCGTGATCCAGGAAAGTCCAATATCCTACAGTATACATA
Source organism: Branchiostoma belcheri (assembly GCF_001625305.1). Taxonomy (NCBI): domain Eukaryota; kingdom Metazoa; phylum Chordata; class Leptocardii; order Amphioxiformes; family Branchiostomatidae; genus Branchiostoma; species Branchiostoma belcheri. Next base: position 59,001 of record NW_017803943.1, on the reverse strand, counting down.
TCTACTAGTTTTATCAAAGAATGGAATGGAGAGGTTTTATCAAAGTAAAACACTTAACCATGAATCCATAAACTAGGTAACCCTGAGAACAATAGTGTCACTTTGGGCTCATTTAGGTGTTTTATATTAAACACTTTTTAAAGCTATGACCCATCCCTGAAGTCATGTGTCCAACTTTCACGTCCTTTTGTTGGCGCCGATAAAAAAATTCACCCCGTCTGTTAAAAAATGTATACTTAATGACAGTACAAAAATATTTTGGATATCAATAAAAATTTTTAAACGAACTTTTTTACTCCATGAAAATTTGCTTCTGCCCCCTCCCGCCTCCCCTCAAAAATACAAAGACGAACAAAAAATTTAAAATCACGACGATCCGTCCACCGATTTTGAGTCTCTTTTGAAAACCGCCCCTGAAAGTTCCTGAGCAAGCCGCTAGGGGGGCCAAATCTACGTCACTTCTTCCACAGCACAAAACCTAGCACGTCCAGATCACGAGATATCAAAACCGGAAGTTCCACTGCAGTACCATAACAAGCCGCCAGGGGGCCCAAAATCTAATCATTTCTATGTAAGCCTTCTCAAGTTATCGTGTTTACAGACACACACACCAACGCCTCTGAAAACATAACCTTCTTGGCAAAGGTAATGAATTGGTCCACAAATGATTGATTTATCAATACCAAACACACTGCAATTTTAAGACACTCCATGTATTTACATTCCATCTTAAATTTCTATCTGAATTTTAACGCATGGTGCCAGATTTAATTCCTACTGCACATCTGCAGCTACAGAATAAATGTGGCCATACACATAGTGATAGAAATCTGTGTCTCATCTCATTTACCTATGCCAAACACAAAGCCAAAAGAGAAACCAAAGCCATGTCGTCAATTTTAACCAAAAGTGGATCACTTTGCTTTGAAGATGACGTTTTTGCGCAAAGTGCTGTGGTTGGACGAGATCCATCCAAACTTGTCGTCGTTGATTTCGTTCATTTTGTCGCACACCATGGACATGATGGCGGACAGATCGTGAGTTGGGCCGAAATCTCTCAGCAGCTTTGCCAGATGTTTGACATAAGGAGCCCCGTCCCCATCCCGCCTGGCCACATAGCCCGGCACCGTGGCCAGACCCAGGAAGAAGTCGGCTTCGTGGCATATAAAGGGGACAGGTTTAGCGTCATAGTCGCCATCAAAGCTCTCCCTACGCTGAATTCTCTCCCCCTGACAAGCCTGGATAAAGAACAGCTTTGGTTTCCCTTTGAGAGACGGACATTTCATGGCATTGACGGGCTTAATGAGCTCACAGATATCTATGCCTACGTCATCGGAGGAGAAGACCTTTCCCATGGTGCCGTGCGACATGATGCAGCAGACGAAGCAGTCGTGGTTGGAGTGGTCGGCCTTTCCCTGGTCCTTCATGGCGGCCACCATCTTGGCGTGGTCAAGGTCGGTGAAGGTCACCACGGTGAATCCAAGGCCTTCGAAGACTTCTCGCAGGCGACCTGTATGAAGAGTAAACGTAAAAGACGTCAAGAAAGGT
>NW_017803943.1:51326-57105 GCF_001625305.1 Branchiostoma belcheri | reverse complement strand
ACCTGTGTCTCCCTCAGCCCCTTCCCGGTCCGCCATGTCCTCAAACCGGATGTTGTTGATGATGACGGCCACCCCGCGGGGGTCACAGCTCATCTCGTACGGATTGCTGAGGTCATGGGTTGCAGAGATCTGCTCCCTCATCCGTTCATTCTCTCTCTTCTCAGCTTCTAACTCGTCCTTAAGATGACTGTTTGCTTCTTCCAGCCTTTGACTCAGGTTGAATGAGATATTTTTGGCTTCTGTTTCCCGTCTGAGTGCAGCTTGTAGGCTTTCATTTACAGTTTCCACCTGCTGCAGTTGCTCTTCTTTCCTCCTCAGTTCTTCATCAATTGTCTTCTTGTCAGCTTCTGCTTGGTTCTTCAGATGAACCTTGGCTTCTTCCAGCTTCCGACTCTTGGTGAGTGCGCTTCTCTTGGCTTCCGATTCACGACTGAACGCAGATTTTAGGCATTCTTTTTCTTTCGTCACATCTTGGAGTTGCTGTTCTTTGCTCTGCAGGTTTTGCTTGACGGTCTTAAGTTGTCGCTGAAGCTGATACACCTGGCTATGTTGGGTTGTCACGTCTTCTTTGGGCGACAACAGGGGCTCAAGACTACTTACTTGCAGCCCTGTCTCTTTCAACAGTCGACCCTCGTTTGCGAGAACCCTGGCAGCCACTAAATGGACGATATGTAAAAAGAATGATGAGGTTGATAACATAAATCATGAAAGTTCTTTGTATTGTATTGATGATTCCATTTGGAAGGGAACCATGTTTAGGAGGGGGTTCCATAATTTTACTAGCCTGGTTACCATTCCTATTATAGCTCCCGAGTCCTACATCCTCTTGCGAAGAGGATGTAGGACTCGGGAGCTATAATAGGTTTGGTAACCAGGCTATAATTTTACAGTCCGTGGGAAAGAAATTCTTTTCTCTTTCAACAGTGGAAACAAGTTATATTTCCTGACAGGTCCGTGTGAAGTCGTGTATTAAAGTATATCTTACGAACATTATCGTTACTTGATGAATGGATTGAGAGTGTAAATTGAAAAGGCAAGCAGACCAATGGAAACCTTGATAGACCTGTTATAGTAGCATTATCAGGAAGAACTTTGTTGCACGCACATGATATAATGTTACGATGGCAAAGTACAAAAAACAATAATAATGTAGTTCTTTTGTACACTTGAAAGTACATGTGTGTGTACTTACACTGTGGCGAAGAGAACTCGGCCAGAGCAGTTCTTATTTCCGGAAACTTGACCAGTCGTTTCGTCTGATTACGAAACACATGTACGAAGAAGCTCGAGCTCGCACCACCCGGAAACCCACTCATTACAAGGCACGCGTCTGGATCCATGTCGATTGTAATCTGGCATCTACCTGCAGTATGAAAAAAATGTTTCTAATTAGTGGCCAAGTCGAAACAGTACAAGGCGATAATTGTTTACACTAAAGCACTTCTATGTAAGCATGAAAGTTCATCTGTGTTGGTACACTTCATTATGACCAAAAGGACTAAACTTTCTATCCAACACCAAGTATATTGGGACTTACCCAAATTTTCGACCTACTCCATCAGCCTTCTATGTAAATTTACATTCACCAGCATATCAAGCACAAGGTACTTGTACCATAACCTAAGTACATAGGCCTTACAACATTAGTCACCTGAGCTTCGAAAATATCCCACTTAAATTATTCGTGCATTTCCTCTAGCTTTGGATTTATTTAACCTGTGCTCATTTATTTGTTTGACAGGAGATCCCCCCCACATCCTCTCAATCTGGGCGTTTGTTACTCACTCCGTCCCTTGTTACTCAATGCCCGAGATGGGTTAGACAAGACAGAGTCTGAAGTGTGAATATGTACAATTTAACGACCAGATCATAAAAGCATGCATTTACCTGATTCATTCACGTGGTCAGGCGGTAGAGACAGAGACGAGAAGAGTTTCCTTAGGGCTAACCCAACGTCCTTTCCTCCCAAGCCTGCTTTGTTTTCATTAGGAGGAAACACGGCTGACAGCCCTCTCACCTCCTGCAGCAGTGCCTCGTTTGCCAGCACGTCGGCGGCGCCTTCAGGAACGATATCGATATGTCACACAGACAATGAAATGAAACGAAATACCTTTATAATAGTCTCCAATTTCTGTGGGATGAATGATGACAGAAATTGACCAAATATATTAAAGCCTCAGGATACTTTGTTTGTTAGCCGGCTACAGAGCCCGACAGTTTGTTTACCGTCTGGCGTGATAGAACATCCCTCAAATATTCACGTCCTACCAAGGACATTCTGATGGACGTTTCTTGGTTCTATTATAAATACTAACCTCTGAGCTGATACAAACATAAATGTACGCACCTTCTGGCGTCTCGAACTCTACCAGGGCTACCAGCGCAGCTCCGGTTTTTGAGAACGTGACCAGTCGCTCTATCCGAGAGTTACCGTGCGCAGTCTGGAAATGTTCCATCAGCTTCTGTCTGTTTGCACGAGTTGGCAGCCCGCTCACGACAACACATGCGCTGGGGTCCATGGAGTAGACAAACATCTTGTTTCGTGTTCACCTGACCATTTAGGACGCATTAAAGGCTACCTTTAAGGCTAGTTGTGACTTTTAACAGTAAAGGTGTGTGGTCAAAGTCCACAGACAAAGTAAGTCGTCCTGTAGTACATAAATCCAAGCAGGAGAATGTTACTGGCGTTTTACCGGTGAAACTAAAATGGCTGCCAGCCCAGGGGTGTGGGGAGGAGGGAGGGGATTCCCCCTGGGATTTCCCTATAGCTAGCGGACGTTGACCTTTGAACTTCTTTTGTTTATTTATTTGCAATTTCTGCAAAACACACAATGCACCACAGTGAGTTGCATCGTGCAATGCACATAAGGCCAAGGTTAAGAGCTATCGGAGGTAGTCCTGGCCTACGATGTCACAAGTAACAATTGGTATTATATCCAGAACCGTGCCTATGTAATTGTATACCTGAATGGGCTATTTTAAGATCAGGCACGGTAAATTATTGTTCTAGCTTATAAGTCTCCGCGTATCCAAGAACGCAGATTTGCCACAGGCACGGTTCGGGACACGCATGGACTATCCAGAACCGTGTCTGAGCATGGTTTTGGATAAAGCCACGATTCACGATTCACGATTCTGGATGTTTGGACTTGAACCTTTGTAGGCATAGAGGAAGTCGCAGGGCAGAATAGCGCCACCAAGCGGCGGATGGAGGAAAGGCTCAAGGCGCTCGCCGAGAAGTTTCCGAACGTCGTGGGAAACGTGCAGCAGGCGATATCCGCTTCTTTGTTGGTATTTTGGCCTTAATTGTATATTAAGATGATATAAAATTAGAAATATGTTAGATTTGGTTGTATTTTCAATAAAATGAAATAAATGATTGAATATATTTATTTCTTTTTGAGCTCTCTATTTAGTGTCATGTGTAGGTTTTTCCTACAGATTCGGTAAAGAAAATACAGGGAAGTTTGTTCCATTTGAATAAAATGCAGCCCCTTTTCACGAAAATTTGATCAATATTTTCAATGTCGATATGGCAATATAGATAGATAGGTAGGTAGTGCAAAATACACTATATACTATTGTATGTTTACTGTTACAATAGTCTGTCATTAGATTTGATAACGACATAGTTAATTTTTTTTTATATACGATACTCCTAAATTTTATTCTAAAACAAATGAGGTCGATGATTTTTATTGAGTCTAAATAAAAAAAAATTAAACTTCACCTATATACATACTACAAAGATATTCCAAATAAAGTTCTGTCAGTAAGCATCGATTCAGATGATTTTATTTTGTGATCAGTGATAAAAAGCTGTCTAAAAACCACTATTTCATCAATTTTATGCAACAATCAACAGAATATAGTATACTTGTATGCATATTTTTCTTGCTAATAGTTACTCAATACCAATGCATACCCCTGCCCCCATGGAATTTATTACGTAGTAATCAAGAGACTAAGTAACTATTGAATTTCTACGTATTGTGCGAATTTCATAGGTTTTATGCAAATTCTGACAATAAACCGAATATAGGATAATTGTACACAGAATTTGCCTGATTTTAGTAAAAAGTTGACGATTATAATCAAATATAATCACAATTCTAAAGTCACAAACTTTAAACGAGTAAACCTCGTTTTCTATATGTAATCAAAGTATAAAAAAGTATAACCTCAAAACTAGTGCATTTGGTCCTCCAGGAAAGTCCAATATCCTATCTATACATATCTACTAGTTTTATCAAAGTAAAACATTTAACCATAAATCCATAAACTGGGTAACCCTGAGAACAATAGTGTCACTTTGGGCTCATTTAATTTTTTTATGTGTTTTATGTTAACAACTTTTTATGACAACTTTTTATACACGGTCCGTACACGCGCGGGCAAAAAAATTCACCCCGTGTGTTAAAAATCTATACTTTATGACAGTACAAAAATATTTTCGTGATCAAAAAAATGACAGGATTTACAACGAACGTTTTTTACTCCGTGAAAATTTGCTTCTTCCCCCTATCGCCTCCCCTACAAAATGCAATGACGAACAAAAATTTAAAGACAGCCTTTTTAACTCAACATAGCAGCTTAACTTCACACTGATACCCTGCCCCGTAAAATCCTAGAATCGGTGCCAAATGACAACCTTAGCATGGGGGAGGTTAAAATACTGCGTGGAAGTATTTTAGTTTTGCTTTAACTAAGCATTTTAGTTAAAGCTCGCTGCCTAACACTATAACAGGTCCTAAAATCGGTGCCAAATGGCTACCTTAGTATAATGAATGTTAATCTTAAAACCCCTTAGCTGCGGCGATGCATATCAGTTTACCAAGTTTGCCGTTAACCTTTTGCCTGCTGACTATCCCTATAAAAATCCTAGAATCAGTGACAAATGACTACTCTAGCATGACCCTAAGGTGAAACATAGTTACTTTAACCTTCTCCCTGCTACCTAACTCCATGCTCAAACCAATACGCCTAGAATCAGCGCCAAATGGCAACTTTAGCTAGCCTGGTTACCAAACCTATTATAGCTCCCGAGTCCTACATTCTAGTTGCAAATATTTGCGGAGAGGATGTAGGGCTTGGGAGCTATAATAGGTCTGGGTTACCAGGCTTCTAGAATATTTTAGCATGGAGCAGGTTAAACCCTGCATGGAAGCATTTCAGTCGAAACGTGTGCTTAAGCCTTTGCCTATTTCCTAACCCTATAACAAATCCTAGAGTCAGTGTCAAATGGCTCGCCTGGGTGCCATCCTATTTGTATACCGGGGCCCTCATACATTGTACGCTATTTGGGAGTGAGTATGGGAACCCCAGCATACAACTAGGATTGCAGCCAGGCTACCAAATGGCTACCACAGCATGACGAAGGCTAAAACCCATCGGGGAAGCCGCCCTTGAGGGAGTCACAGGCGGCTGTAATGGCGGACCCGATCTTTGCCACGGCCTGGACAATCGCCGAGCCAACAGGGGTGGTCCCTGGGTTGATCTCGTGACCTTTCTGACGGAGTCCGTCCAGGACGGCCTGAAACGAACGAACGGGTATATATAGACTGGTTTATTGTTGATAAACAAATAAATCCCAGGACCCACTGGCAGCCGAGATGCATTCGGCTGAATTGTTGGGTCTGGTTACAAAATACAACATTATTACGATTACAAATGGGCTGTACAGCTGTTTACACACATAGGGATAAAATTTAACAATTGTTTAAAATCTTAAATACACCATACTATTATTACAAATATTGAAATGTCTTAAAAGAGTATT
>NW_017803943.1:0-50185 GCF_001625305.1 Branchiostoma belcheri | reverse complement strand
GAAAGATGGGAATGGTCAATCTCTTGCCACCATATTTAGAGATGAAACAAGTTTCTTTTTTAACCAGGAGTTGGACAACTGATGTAATGATGTAATATTTTTTACGTTTCTAGATATTTGATATTTTCTCACTGTATCACATGTAAGTGTCTTTTGTAATTGATGTATGTTTTTATTGTAATACAGAAATTAAAAAAAAAAAACACCTCGGGTGTGAACATTCTGCTGGTCTCTATGTCCACTCGGTCCGGGATCAGCTGGTGATGCAGACGGGGTTTCTCCACGGCGTCCCCGATGTCCAGCCCGAACCACAGGTGCTGCATCGCCACCTAATACAACAAAAGGAAAACACTAGTGACATACAGTTTATCAAAGCTTTTGTCGTCGTTAGTCATCCTCATCAGTGACAGAGGTGAAGCATAAAAAATTAAGATAATGAAAAAATCTATAGATACAGATACAGATATTAAGAAACATTTCAATGATTCACACACACACACACACACACACAAACACACACACACATAAACATGCACACACACACACTCACACATGCACACACACACACACATAAACATGCACACACACACACACACACACACACACACTCACACACACACACACACACATCCATCACGTTTCTGAAACAGAGAAGTCCCCTTACGTAAGCCGTTGCCGTGGTGATTTTTGTTCCTCCCGAAGCCCCGACCACAAGTCTGACGTCATTGTTCGAGTCCAGCACGATGACGGGCACCATGGACGATAGGGGGCGCTTTCCGGGCCGGATGAAGTTCGCTGTGGAACGAAGAGCAAAGCCCCTGTCTCACATTTAAAGGCATCCAATGCAGTTTATAGGGCGTGGAAACCTGATTGTTCAAAGCCAATACTCTAGCCATTTATCTACATACTGAGTTGAAACCACACTATGCCAATGTATATTGACCCTCATAGAGCAAAATTATGACGGAAATGGTTACTGGAAGGGCCTTTTTTGGCTGATTTTGTAGGGTACCACCCAGAAAATAAAGGACTCGTCTTGAATCTTATTTCTATTCTGTAGGTTTAAAATACCAAAGTATGAAATACTGACTTAAATGTGCTAATGTCAAGCAGTATGTGGCAATATCACAAAGATTGCCTTTTTCAGAATATTTCCAGTTTTAGTTCGGTTTATCCCATTGCTAAGGCCATGGAGGTAACTTTACCTCCATGCTAAGGCTGTGTGCCCGTGAATGCCTGTATTACATACCCGGAGAAGGCGGGAGTCCGAACGAGTTGGTTTTGTTTGGGGAGGAGAAATCGTCCATCTCGTCGTTCAGGATGACGCCAGTTGAAGGAGACCGTAACTTTGAGCCGAAACTGTGACAACAAGCGAGGCGAAGACAATTACACAATTACACTGCAAAAAACACGACACTCAAAAACAGCCCTTCCGGTCTTAACCCTGTTGACGCCTATTCCGCGCCAATCGTGACACTTCAACTCCAACTCATACAAACCACTAACATTTCATAAAGACTGTTACAAATATTCTTATTTCCCACAAACTGTCAGAGATTGGAATACTTTGCCTCAAGAAATAACAGATACTGCGGAACCCACGAAGTTCAACGCTGCAGTACTACAGCATCTGAGGACGCATCGCACAGCTCCCCTGCACGCTTTACCCCAATTTAGGAGTGTTGTGCAGTACCCAAACAAGAACAAGAACGCAACTACAGGATAATAGGTTCTCCACAAATAGTCACCCTCGAGCTCTTTGTCAATCCTTCTACAAAAGTAGCAAATCTTCAGCTGATAGATAGATAGTTATAAACTTTTCACTCTTGAAGCAAGTAGTGTCCTGTGTGGAAACGTTTAATAACTTTTTTCCAGCTACGGTCTTCTTCAAGACAGTTGACCCCGTTATTCACGTCACGTGACCTAACATGCAAGACACGTGACTTCACGGACATGTGACGTACAGGACACGTGAGGCCGTGACGTTAAGGTGGCAGAACACAATTTTTGCCCAGTGGGGATTTCTATAGTTAAGCACCCCAAGATGACTCAATTCGACGCTGTAAAAATTATAGTAAGGTGCACTAGAGAATCACGGCCAACTAATATGTTGAAATAAATGGTATAGTCTACAAAATCTGAAAACAACAAAAAAAGTGGTTTGTAAACATCGTGACAACTTCACTTATATGGCCACCTACGGGAGGTCAACGGAACTGCAGCCGGCTCACCGTGGAACGTGGTTGCGTAATGCCGCGCATTTATACACGAACAGGAAAATCTTCGCAATCCAAATCATACGGTGTACAAGCCGATACCTTTCTACACCACACAGCACAGTTTACACATGGCTACCTCTCACATACGTCGCACTAGCCAGGATTCAAGAGTTTTGTCTGCGACCTTAACAATGACTTACTAGAGGTTGACGGTGCTGGTTGCTGACACGGCGTCGCCGTTGGGCCCCAGGACGGACAGGTGCGCCGTGCCGCCGTCAGGTGACAGCGCGAAGGACGGCCCGTAGTACGTGTAGTTGTGCGTCATGGCGTCGGTAATCCTCAGTCGCAGGGAGTCCGCGAAATCTCTGGACGTCATGTTTCTAACCAGCTGTCGGGCAGTAACAGAGACTTCAACTTTCAGGCACCAATCAGTAAGTTAGTATTGGAAATATGATTGACAAGAATAGTGATAAGAATATCTGCATGATATTGAAATACAATGTCTCCTATTAGCACATGTGTATTATTATTTCGTCTTTTGAGTCACTGTGTTTTAAAACAACACAGAAACAAGCCACACAGAGAATTCGGCTTATTGCACACTGTCGTGAAACAATCTTTCCTTTCCTACCTCAATTCAGATACCTACGAACACAGAAGAAAAAGAACACATCTGATGTGTTCACTTTCTTCTGTGTTGATCAGAGGGGAATCCCTAGCCTCTACCAGGCCTCAGACGCGGCTGGAAAGAATAGACATTGGCCTAATAGAAAGATAACGTGCCAGGGGAGTTGGTCCGCTAAAGTAGTAAATTTGACCCTCCGTTATGTTACATGAATCTGTCTATTTGGCTAATTTCTACTCTTTTCGGCCACTTCTGAGGGAACTAGGCTAGGGAACCTAAACATGTACATATAACACTTGAAGGTAGTGAAAGCATATAAACGTTCAGAACAAACCTCGTCGATGTCTACAAAGTTGGGATCTCCCAGCTCCGTTCTCTTGGCGTAGGCAAACTTGAATGCTTCTATAATCCTGTGGTACGTCAGGACCTGGTTATCAACTCCGTCTACACTGGTGGCGTTCAGACCGTAACCTGGAAGTTCAAAAATCGGTAGTGTAAAATAAAGGCTGAGATCGGCCGAGATTCAAACTCGCGACCTCTCGACCATACAGGCCACATAACAAGACTGGTGACGTGGGTGAAGTCATTACCTGGGCACTAGAAAATATGTCATTGTGTTGTTTAAAAATATAGATAAGACTATCACCCAAAGATAAGACTACGACCCAAAAACCGCTAGAGTAGCGATGTCCAGACCCATGAGATACAAAATTGGGAGTTCTGCTGCAGTACCTAGAAAGCCGCCAGGGGGCCCCAACATCTAACCTAACCACATCTCAAATTCCAATGCATAGCTTCTTAGGCGAATCAAGAGTTGTCCTACTCAATCACAAATATCATAAATACACTACCAAAAACCCAAACTTCTTGGCGAAGACAACAACGTCTTCCTACCGTCTAAGATGTTGAGGATGAGACTTAAGACGGGTCCGCTTGCTGGAGGAGGAGGCGACAAGACGGTCAGGCCTCCCGCCAGGGAGATGTTGAGAGGTGACGTCACTTCCACCTGGTAGTCCCGGAGGTCCTGCTCTGTGATGATTCCATCTGCGGCACAAAACAGATTTTCGTATCACATGTGACAAATTTCCAACGGAACCGTACGCCATAGAACCGGCCAACCGCCTGTCTTTCCGGGTACGGCCAGAATTTTTGAGCAGGTACGGCTTGAAAGGAGTTTGATGGGGGTGTAGGTGGGTAGACCAGCTGAGCGCAGACCTGAGCACCATGGGCCTTGATGGAGCCACAGCCTGGCAGAGGGCGCAGGACAGATCTGACTGGAAGTGAACTTGGATAGGCGCTACTCTCCCCTACACACAGATTATACAGAGACCGATCCACTGTCGCCTTCATCAGGATAATTAATGACCACTTCAAAACGTAATCTCGCGAGAGCTACGGTTACAATCTTGGACCTACTCGCTTCTTGTATGTCGTTCACCAGATTCCTGGCGATCTCCCCCGTGTAGAAGGCGTCTGCACCTCCATCGGCAACCGCACGGAGCGTTTCTGCAAGCTGGGGCCGCTTCATGATCTGGTTCTTCCCCAGAACGTTGTTGTTTTCGTCACAGAAGACGTCACTGCAAGATCATGATTCGTGTATTTGTTTAAGTGAAAAAATGTAGCTGGCCAGGGGAGATGGTGGCGGCCATAGAGGGCAAACTGGACCCTCTATGGCCGCCACCATCTCCCCTGGCCAGCTACATTCTTTTTAGGCCGATTTCTAATATTCACTCAGCCTGCAAAGGAGTCTGGTGGAAACTAGCTAACATACATGTATACAGATAATTGGGTGCACACGTAAAGTAACAACAGACATTAACATTTGCAACCCCTAATGTACAATGTACTTGTTGACAATTCAAGAATACGGTTTTGTTCGGAACAAAGACATTTTGAGACTGAGTCATACAATTTCAAACAGTCAAAATTTACTAGCATATTCTCTGTGATCAAATAAACCGATGCAATGAAGCTACGTGCGTTGCATTTAACCAAGCAAAAATCAATCGCGAAACAAGACTAGACTAGATACCGTATTCCAATGATAGGTTTATGGCTAGACTACCTACCACATGTGGCTGTCTGGACTCTCTATCAAGTCTTTATTTCTTTCGATAGCGACGTTCATCGCATTGCTGATACAGAGGCCCTCCTCCGCGATCTGTATAGCCGGCTGGAACAGGTCTCTCCACGGTAGCTTCCCGTATCTCTGGTGCGCCTCCCAGTAACCCCGGATCTCACCTGGCACGGCGACGGCAAGGCCGCCTGGAGGGGGGGGGGAGAAAACTTTGAGTAACTTCGATCTCATGACTGTTCATCTGTGTTAATTGGTAGATCAAAGTTATGTTTATGTTTACCGAAGGAAAACATATTGTTTTTGCTCAGTTTCTTCCAATCCTCTTCTTCTTCTCCAAACAGTGACCTCTGACCTGACCAATGACATAATTCGTTGACGTCTGTCACCATGGTGACTGGTGTTGGGTTACATAATGTTGCAATTTCATGGTCCGAAGGTAAACATTATGCATTTGCTTTGCAAAAGTTACTTCTCTAGTTCATTTTACTTTTTTTTATTTAGGCCATGTTGATTTAATCATATGGATGACATCCGCGCGCGCATTATTTTTCGGCCGTTTCCAAAAAAAAAAAGTTTTCAACCACACTGTAAATTGTACAAAATAGGTGCAAAATGAGGGGGAAGAAAACTTTGAGTAACTTCGATCTATCATGAAAGTTCATCTGTGTTGATAGTTACATGTTTAAAGTTAAAACTTTTGCTCCAACACAAAGCTTTCGACCAGTCAAACTTCAAGGAAGCCACATCACAGGGTCAGTCTACTGAGAAAGACCAGGGTGACTGGTGAGACAATTTCGTTGTGTTGAATCAAAAGGTTTAACTTTAAACACATAATTTCGATCTATTTTAGCTCACTGAAAAGCCAGCTATAGCTACTCTTCCACTAGTCGTGACATAGAAGACAGACGGTACGTACATTTACATGTACATAGTACATCTATGTTTATTGAGCTGGAGGAATTCTATTCCCCTAGTTCTTTCGGCAAGTGCAACGAACTGCCCCTCAAACTTGCTATATATAGTCACCCAACACCACAGGGTGTTTGTTACAGCACCAGTTACCATGCACTGCACGAAAAGTTGGATTTACCAAATGTTGTAAATTCAGGTTATGTTTACTATGTACACAGCATCTGGCTTTACAATGGTAGTAAATAACGATCAAGTGCAGAAATTTCCTTTACAACCGTTAAAAGTCAGGTATTATCGTACTTGACCTTTCTTTACTGCCATTGTAAAGTTCAGAAGTGTTTATTAAAAAACAAAGTAAACATTACCCAACTATACTGGTATCGGTAAATCTAGGTTTTCGTGCAGTGAAGTACATGTATGTTTATTGAGCTGGAGGAATTCTATTCCCCTAGTTCTTTCGGCAAGTGCAACGAACTGCCCCTCAAACTTCCTACACCCAACACTACAAGGTGACTGCTACGGCCAGTCTTATTATACCACGTTGATAAACGTCTATCCAGTGCAGGTCATTGACTTTATATGTTTGGGGGAGAAGAAGAAGGAACAGAGCAAAAACAATGTATATATATATTTATATCATACTCGGGCCGCGATAACGTTCGATAGCGGGTCCCGGACCGCTTGTGCCCCTTTCGAAAATTCGAATACAGAATCCGGACGTTAGAATTGATTTTGTTGCAGTTTAGGGTTCAGTGGCACCAACTTTTGGCTCATCTTGCATTGAAAGGCGTGTTTTTTTAAGTGGGTATGACATAAATAAAATACAACACGGTGTATTCCGCATCGCGGTCGGGCCGATACCTCGGGCGATACGGAATACCCCGTGTTGTATTCTATATATATAAATATATATGTGTGTGTGTGTGTGTGTGTGTGTGTGTGTGTGTGTGTGTGTGTGTGTGTGTGTGAAGGTAAACATAATTAGCAGTATATAATATAGCACAGTCTGGATCATCATTAACGGTAATACCTGTTGTAGATGATGCCGACGCGAACATGTTTTCGGAGGCTCTGGCGGGGGCTGTCTCTCTGGCGTTGATGATTTGTGCCGTGTTGGTTTCCTTGTTGTAGACGGTCATGAAGAACCCCCCGCCGATCCCCATGCTGTGTGCGTTCAGCAGCCCCACACACAGGAGACTGGCGATGGCCGAGTCCACGGCCGAACCGCCCTTCTCAAGAATGTCACTGTGGATCCAGAATGTAGATATGAACGAAAATATGTAGATTGAAAATGTCGAAAATGTGAATATGCCCCTGGTGTATGACCGGGTTTGAAATCACGACGAGAAAATAAAAGTCTTCAAACGTTACTAAGCATCTGCCGCCACCAACGCAGAGGACAAATACGGGACAAGACAATAGTCATTTTCACTTGAGTCTAGTGAGGAAAGTCGTGTAAAGTGCCTTAATTTCCCAAAGGCACAAGATCGGTGGCATGTCAGGACTCGAACCCGAGACCTGTTAGAGTACATTAAATTTACATTGGGTCTTACATTTTTCTCGCTTCGGAGGTAGGTAGAGGTTATTCAAACGTACTTGCCGATCTCCGAGCACTTCCCGGCGTCCGCTGCCACGGCAGCCTGTCCGTACGGCCCGCCGCTGCCCACAGGCGGACTGTCCGGGGTGCAGGAGTCCCCCACTGCCTTCCTCTGGCTGGTCGCCTTCCTCGTCAGCCCGATGCCCAGACCAACTGCAAGCGCCACCGCCACCACCAGGCACACGGCTAGGACAATGGCGAGAGATTTCTTTTCCATCTTCTGACAGATGCGCTGAGACTGTTGCTTCTGTAAACTGAACAAACATCGACACATGTGTTTAAAAGCATGTTATTAGCAGTACACGACCAGTCCGATGGCTAGAGATTTCTTAGACATGATGCGCTGAGATTGTTGCTTCTGTAAACTAGACGTGACAAGGAACATCGACACAGCTGTTAGTATGTTGCGACAAAACGGTCCTGTAGGTTTGTTTTCATTTTGTTTAAAACATTATTCGTAGTTGCTCGTACGAAATCTGGCAGCACAGCACACACGACCAGACCGACGGCAAGAGATTTCTTAGACATCTTCTTACAGATGGGTTGAGACTGTTGCTTCTGTAAACTGAACAAACAGGAAAACATCGAGGCATGTATTGTCACGTCGCGATACAGCAGGAGTGTTATATAACTGAGTGTATAGATCATTGGTGTGTGACAAGTAGAAGACGAAGCCAGCGCCACCACCAGGCACACAGCCAGACCGATGGCCAGAGATTTCTTAGACATCTTTTTACAGATGGGTTGAGATTGCTGCTTTTGTAAACTGAATAAACATCAAAACATCCGTTAGTATGTTGCGACACAACAGGTCTGTAGGTTTCATATTGTTTACCACTTTCGTAGTTGCTCGTACGAAATCTGGCAGTACAAGACGAGAACGACGGCTAGAGATTTCTTGGACATCTCCTTCCAAATTCGCTGAGATTGTTGCTTCTGTAAACTGAACAAACAACAAAACATCGAGTCATGTATGAGCACGTCGCGACACTACAGGAGTGTTATATAACTGAATGAATAGATCAACAAGAATTCGACGAAACTGTCAGCCCCACTGCCACCACGGCTAGGGATTTTCTAGACATCTTCCAAATTCGCTGAGATTCTTGCTTATGTAAACAGAACAAACAACAAACATAAATAAATTGTTGCTTCTGTAAACTGATTAAAAAAACAAGCATTGATTTTGTACCCCTTTCTGGACTAATCTAAACGCAGCTGTGTGCTTAGCTCTTTTCCCAAAAGGAAAGAGGAAATGCACCAACTCCCACGTGGTGCCGGGCTGGAATTCCGTTGACAGACTGAGAAGGCCATACTTCAGCCCGAGACGCCTTCGCTCTTTGGCGACAATGTAACCGCCCTATAGCCTCTACCAGGCTTCGGGAGGCGGTTGGAAAGAGTAGAAATCGGCCAAATAGAGAGATAACATGCCAAGGGAGTTGGTCGGCTGGACATAACAATTTGCCGCTCCCGAACTGTTCTCTCCAGCCGACCAAACTCCCTTGGCATGCTATCTCTCTATTTGGCCGATTTCTACTCTTTCCAGCCGCTTTCTGAAGCCTGGTAGAGGCTACCCGCCCTAGGCATGGAGCCATTTGGGATCTAATGAGAAAAACTCGGGCATTTGAAATTCAAACTGTCACTTAGAGCTAGACAATGCCATCGCATGGACGCTCGGTAGGGGGGGGGGGCTAACACGGGTGACGACGCATCTGTATAATCTGCGGCAAACCGTTTCAGGGTGTTCTGTACCATAGAAATGATACAGAGATTCTTTTGTTCTTTAGACCAAATTGATTATTAAAAAGAGTGAAGAATACGCATGTTAATTTCTCTAGAACGATGTACCTCTGACGAAGACATGAGATCTTCGACCTCTAGTTTTTTATGGAAACGGACGAAAATTCATGCGAGGGCGGATGTCATCCATATAATCACATCAACATGGCCTATAAAGGATCTCATACTGCTGCGGCATATTCTTCTGCATGCTTGCAGCTACATTCTGACAACGAACACTGTTTCCAAATTAGACTGAAGAAGCAGTTATTGACACGAGACGTGCCGCTGACACCGTGGCTGTCTTGTTTACACGTTTACTTACCGTGTCGTCTCAAGGAGGCTGAACAGTAGTCTTAATTAAAGTCTTGGTGAGAGCTTCTTAAGTACACAAGACACGCCTAATGTTCTACGAGAGCAATTGTCTGTTTGTTTTTGTTCTTCAGTACTGTCTCACGACTACCGACTAGTGCTTTCTTCATAATAATAAAGATTCATATCATATCATATAAACTGTACCACATGTTAGTAATTGTACATTGTATTATACAATGTATATGTATGTTGTTTTTTCTTTCTTTTAACATGAGTCATTGATCTGCATACAAAGAGAAGTCCCCATCGCAAATCATTGAAATGAATGAAACACCTTTAACCTTTTGGTTTGTTGTATTACAAGCTTAAAGCACAGATCATGATGATAAGGCAGTTCTGCATACAATGGCAATGCAAACTTTACATACCGTGGGGGGGGGGGCGTGCTGCAATAGAGATCTGTCACACAGACAAGGTTTCAAAGTGGTGGATCTATGCAAGGAATCCGACGTATGTCTGTTTCACTTTAACTTAAAGACCCCCGGAGACACGTGCAAGGTTCTCCCGTTTCTCCGGGACACGATGGCACATCTCAGGTCTGGCACCGTCTCAAACTTCAGGGACCTGTCACACCTAAATTCCCTACTTCCTGTATTATTAAAACCTACTTCCTGTATTGTTCAAACATTTCGCGGAAGGTACGACCATACTTGAGGGCCTGCAAGGGGGGGGGGTAGTGATTACGAATTACGTAAAATTTTCGCCGCCTATTACGAATTACGTTAAAGTCTCAGAGCTGATTACGACTTTACGATTTGTGGCTAATGTCCTATTACGAATTACGTTGCTTTTGCGGAGGCTGCCTACGAATTACGTCTAAAACGGCCTGATTACGCCTAATACGAAAAAGGGCTTGCAGGCCCTCATACTTACTCTGGATGCCAAATTAGTATCGGGCCGTTAGCCGTTTTCCTTCGGCAGCCAGGAGCCCTTCCCCCACCTATCTAAATTACCGCCACGGAGGAGTTGAGCCCAGGAGAATTTGTCCGGCCCTATACTAGTTTGGCACCCAGGGTAGATCATACTAGCCAAGATGCCATACTGGCAGGCCAAATACATTTAATAGTCAGTTAGACCATTGGAAGAGATTTGTCTGTAGTGAATTAAAAAATTTCCTTGGTGACATGTTGGCCCTGGAGCCGAGAAGCTTAATCTCCAAGCAGATCTTTTGGTGGGGGTAGGACAGTATCAAATTGGCCAGTCTGTATCCATTTCCCCATTTGGGGCCATTTGGTGGTGGTAGCGACAAAAAGGGGGCCATATATAAAAAGCAAACGATCTTCCACCATCAACCTCTGCTTGGAGAGTAGAGAAGCTAGCCTGTATACTTAAACCCTGGCAACAGTCTGGAACCCAGGCTACGATCATGTATTAAACGTACCCTGGAGCCCACCAAAAAGCCTGTTGGAGACTATCCTAGCCTCGTGGGTTGACAATGTTTACAAATTATCGATGACAGAGATTAAAGTTCAATTACTTCTGATCAGCGTGAGTGATAAGTACGGAAATGTGTAAATTAAAACCACGCCGTCCTGCATACCCCTGCTGTGCCTTCTATCCTAGGAACGCGCGCTATGTAGGACATTAGCCTCCACCAGGCCTTTCTACGGGAATACGGAT
The DNA here is from genome assembly GCF_001625305.1 of Branchiostoma belcheri. Lineage (NCBI taxonomy): Eukaryota > Metazoa > Chordata > Leptocardii > Amphioxiformes > Branchiostomatidae > Branchiostoma > Branchiostoma belcheri. The sequence goes on along the minus strand of NW_017803943.1, from coordinate 38,981 downwards.
CGTAGAATTCGGCAAAAAAAGAGGGTAAAATTGGCCAAGGGAGTCCGGCCGCGGGGAGGTAGCTTCTTTCCCTCCTGCGCGGCCTGTCAAACCTACAAGGCGGCCAAACTCCCCTGGCAAATATTCTCCTATATATAACCAGCGTAGTTCTGGTAGACTCGGACTAGACATAATCTTGGTCCGAAACGCTCCTACGACTCACCACTGTTAGGGCAAAAACTAATAAGGTAGCATAGCTTACATAGAAGCCAGACTGTGTGGGACCTACACAGGCCAGTTCCTAGGCTTAGAGCCAACATTCTTCCAATGAAAATGTACCGTAACGCCCAGCTGAGTTGGACCCTGACCTGACTTAAGTTGTCAATCAGGTGTATTTAATAATGCTTCTTCCCCTAGAATTGGTAACGTGTAGTGTGCTATGGGCCAGACTCGAGGCTACTATGAAGCTATCGATATCCGAACCTGTAAGTGTAACGTTACTTGTGTGTGACCTCAGGTATTGTTTGAGGGCTTGTCAACGACTATTATTTAAAACGCCGTGTGAACGCAGGTGAATTGCCTCTTAAACTTTGGTCAATTTCGCGTCGCAGGGAAACAGTGGAACGTTATGTACTAATCACTCTTGTGTTGTACACGATCATAATTCAAAACGTACGACACAGCATGTTGTATAAAACCAGTTAAGTTGTAAAACACTGTGAACAAGTGGACACAAGAACCCCCCTCCCTCCCTCTCAGTCTCTCTCTAAGCCTGTTTCTGATTCGATTCAGAGATATGATATGTACTAAGCCTGCTTCTGCTTTGCGTAGTACACGTTTGTACACTTTACAACTTTCCCAGAGCGAATACATCGGCCATGTACTGCTGAAGACAAGGTAGAACTCACCTGTACGGCCGGCGCCTCTGTGTTTACCTGTCCCAACACCTGAGTTCCCTGGACCTTGGCCGATATGTAAGACGTTGAGGGTAAACGCCCGGTAACCGTGAGGTGGCAGAAATATCGGGTTTCACTGTGTGTATGTGAGGGTGTGTATGTAGGGGTGGGGGCAAACTAGGCCATTCATACCTGCCAGGGAGCGTCCCAGAAGTTCGTGAAGTTACGCTTACAGGGAGTTATTTTTTATGAGACGTAGTCAGCTATCTTTTAAAATTCGCTCTGTTGTTTACTATTGATAGTAAACCAGCCTGTACTCTCCAAGCAAATGTAAGGCATGTTTTAGTACTTTTGAAAAGCCTTTCAGATGTTTTTTGTTTGCTTTCTACTTTGTTGGCTTGTGCTTCGGTATCCTGGCATGCCGAAAGAAAAGATGATAACTAAATTTGGATGAAATAATAAAAAGCAAAAATTTTGATAACAAAAAGCCCCCCAAAACGTCTGAAAAGCTTTTCAAGTCCAAAACATTCTTTACACCTGCGTGGGGAATATCTGGCCGATCTAATTAAATTTCACGCTTTACGCTTTAACTCTACATACTAGTAACACGTTGTTCGCTGCCCTGAATTCACCATTGACTATTTATTTACCAAAACGTTCCTTAGGCTTCCGCAGTTTAGAAACGATTCACGCTAAGTTTGAAACGGTCCCCTACGTATACATCGACACGCCCATAACGTGTGACGTCATCTGTTGAACACACTGATTGCAAAAAAAATGCACAAACATGGCGCGTCTGGGCTGAGGTCAGGTTCTGGTTCTGCCCCCCCCCGTAATCCCGTGTTGGTTTCGTCCAAAATTGTTGGTTTTACGTATGCTTTACGATATCTTTAAGTGTACCGTGAACTTAATATCGTCGAAAAATCGAGAGGAAACGAGATCGGTAGTCGTTGGCGTTGCAACGTTTGGTCCCTGACATACCTGGCTTAACGCTGTGTCCTTGGGAAAGGCACTTAACACGACTTTCCTCACTTCACCTAGGTGAAAAATTGGTTACCTGACTTCGATTAGGAACATAAAAGGCGGTGGAAGGACAGGGATATAGACTTCACATTCCAATACCGTGCCTTAGAAACAGTGCATTAACAACACACTATGGTCTCACAAAAGGCTTTGGGACTATACTTCTACCTTTACCATTTTAAAGTAATTATATGCTGCAAAGCTTTCGTCAAATTAAAGTCCCATTGGAGACTTTCGTTATATTTTTTTATTTATTTGTTAAACCATATGTAACATCCGTGTCCATAATATCACCAGGGTCCGTAATATCGCTACCTTGACAAAAAGTGTGCTTAAAGATATACTGCAACATACCCTAGGTATGTACATTTGAGGTGTGCAGGAGTGCATACCAAAAGTATGTTGCAGTAAAAATATCTTAAAGCACACTATTTCTCAAGGTGGCGATATTATGGACCCTGGTGATATTATGGACACGGATGTTAGAACCTGGAACAAGACACGTTGCGGACAACTCAAGCAAATCTCTAATTTTACAGGATCGTATTTACATTTTGTGGACAGTTCAAAACATCTATTCGGGTGCGAACTGCTTTGTATCCACCGTCTAAGCCTTGTTAACTGTACTGTGACTCGGCACACGTCCGGATGTTTGCTTGTACTTTAGAAGTTCGCTCAACCAGGAGTCCCTTATTTGAACACACCTAGACTGTCTAGGTGGGCAGAACTGTGTATATAGGTCACAGAAAGCAAGTCATGGTATCCAATAGAACCAGTCTATAGTATTCAAGAGAATATTAAGGCTTTGCCCTATCATATAACTTGAGAGTACAGTAATTCAGGCAAGATCCACCTTCTCCCTATGCCGAAATACACTTGATGACAACTTCCACAATGCAAAAATACTTATTTTTATTATAAAAGATATTGAAACCCCCGATTGGCCCTATCTGATCTTAATGACATGTTACACATATACGTTTGTTAGTCCTTATTGTTTAATAGGTAGCATTTGAAGTTCGTTTGAATCTGATTTTTTTTACGAAATTCGCCATAGCTTTTGTTGTGTATACAAAGTTTCAACCTTATAAGTCCGGCCATCGTGCGGTTTTGTGCTGAATTGCAGGCCCTCACGCGAGGGGGGCTAACCGACGTTACATCTCCAAGCAGACGTAGGATGGAATCCTGTACTTTCGTAATCACTCATGTGAAGAGGTAAGGGTCAGGCCGATTTGAGATATTTCCATGAATATGAGAACTTCATTGACACAACAAAAGTGCAGCGACTTTCGTGAGGTAAATAACTATACATAACGAATGGCTCAAACTACTACTTAATTTCCTGTACTTATTCCTCTACTTATATATTATGTTAAGTTATAATTTATGCTATATCTGATTCTGACTCTCTGTACCTTTTGAGTTCTTATGATTTTATAACTGTCGGTGTCTTATAAGCCCATACGGGCTGGGCAACGTATGGTCGCAATGACACGTAAATAAACATTCATTCATTCACTAGTATCCTCACCCCCTTTGGAAAGGCCCGGTGCAGGCTAGGTCAATGTACCTGAAATAATGGCATTCAACAAGTCACACCCTCCCCCTATAATGTTATCTTTGTTTCGCATAACTGGTAGCCTTAAGGCGTAACACACCAGTTTTGTACATGTATGCGTATTTGTAAGCTGCGTAAGACCGGACTGTAAGGTTTGAACCACCCACACCGGGAAGGTCCCCTACTCTTTTCGATAAGTGTGGTGGGTTCTTAAACGTGCGTGGGGTGTGGCTCTCCTCAAACACGGGACCTCCATGTAACGTCCTATACATATCTACAAAACGAAGAGGCATATTTAGACTACGTCCCACCTTCCACTCTCAGCCGGAAGAAAGTCCACCATTTCTTCAGGATCCGTGAGATCCTCCGGACCCTCTGAGGGCGAAGCGGCATCCAGCATCTTCACGCTTTTGTAGGCCGCCATGTCTTAAATTACACGAGCCGACTCGCCTGACCTGCTAGTAGAGATAGGATACTCGGAAAAGACGGTTGTTAACTGTGTCTTCTTTTCATATGGTAATGTTGGGCGTGTATGTGCGTAACAGTTTGTGCGCATGGCTGCTTAAGAACCGGTTCAACCACTTTTCAGGGTTTGCTGACTGTTTGGACCCTCTGGCTACGTTAGACCAAGCACGTTTTAGGTTAGATCTAAGCTCCGAGTAGATCTTTTGGTGGCTGCAAAGACAGTATCAAATTGGCCAGGCTGTATCCATTTGCCAGACAGTGGTCATTGGTAAACTGTCTGGCCAATGGATACAGCCTGGCCAGTTCTACACTGTCTTTGCAGCCGCTCATAGATATGCTAGGAGATTACGTTAGACCCTATGTATCTTCCTTAAGCTTACAGTCGAGCACCAACCAATCATGTCTGAATGTTTTGAACATTTTTAAAACATTCCAAACACCAGCCGACTATGCGCCGATCTACTCCTAATCATGCATGGTTGGATGGTGTTCAGCTACTGTTCGGGTGGCCGAATTCGTGACAAATCTATGACATTGACAGGGGCTTTGCGCAATCATTTCTCGACAAATATCAGGCAAAAGTAACACACAGGTTCTTCACTGGATGTTTGCGTGAAGAACGTATATCTCGGGTTATGCGCGTAAAACAACACAATTTGCAATTTTACCACAAGACCTACTTTGACACATCAAGTGGTAGCTCAAATAAAAGGCCGACGACTCAACAAGTGCTGATAACAAGCTTCTATATTCAACATTGTTGCAATGTGACGTTACTGACAATGACGAAAACGTACTGGCATCGTTAGGACTTTACAGGCAAAGAAGTGACTTAGTCTATATATGACTAGCAATGAAGGCCCCACAAATACATGTAGTAAAAGCTGTATACAGAGCAATTATTGAATGTATAAATATCACTGGAGACAATTCTGTTCATATTCATCGTGCCTTTCACTGACTAGGTCTGATCAAAGTTTATTCCACGCCAATATTATTTGGGATACAGATTACATAATGGTCAATTATCATTCACTCATGCACCAAGATTTTTAACCCTCCTTGTCTCTGCACCTAGCAAGGCACACTTTTAAACATAACGAAAAACTAGACAATTCCATACTATACTCAGTATTCAAGCAAAGTGAGTAATATTATGAACATCAAAATATTTAAGCTAAGTTTCTTAATATACTGGTACATGTAGTTCACAGCAAATATATAGTGATTATACAACTTACTAAGTATGTTACAATTTAACATTGAGAAAACTAGTATATGAAATGCAACTGATTATTGACATGCTATATTCAAAGCACAATTTATTCTTAGATTTAACGCACACTGGCAGTGAATTGGTCAATGTATTGGCTGATGTGCACGTGTGCCCTGAACAATGTTTTCTTTAAACACATCAGAAAATATTTCTACCTAACCTACTTTTCGCTATATTTGAAGAGTGTTTATTGAAAGCTACAAAGTCACAAAATATCTTTGTTACATGTAGACAGTGGCCACAATGATGCAAGTCTTGTTTCTAAGATTCGCCAGTTTTTATCACTTGAAGGAGGGTGCTCGTATCAGGATATGTATTAGTCTAAAATGATATTTTGGCACCAACAACTGTAGAAAACGCTTGTCCTCTTCGTTAATTTGAACCAAGCAAATCCTGTGGTACAGAACTGAACAGAATGGCTATATTTCTATCAGATAACCGAGCAAGGAAAAAGAGGTGGCCTTAGCAAAAACTTGACACTAATTCAGCACTAGATAGAGGACACATATTAATTGTTGCACACAAAGAATTACTGTTATAAGTACTCAACCTAAAACAGTTAACTACATAAAGTCTACGTCCTGGCACTTTAGATTAGCTAGATACGGATAAAAATCAGTTATAATAATTAGAGACTATCTTAAGTCTATAAGCTACATACACTGTTACAAAAGTACACCATTTCTGAAATGCAACCTGCCAATTTACCTATTATTTAGTTGGCCCATCTACGAGCCATTGTGAAGCAAACTAACATCATACATTAAGATTTCACTTACCAACTACAAGGTACAATGTAGCTCTCACCACTTCAAGTCCTTAAACAAATGTGTATAAAGTGAATATAGTATCTTATACATTTGTCTTAATTCGTAAACTTGCAATATAATTTTAACTTAAATTTTGCCAATACACCTTTTAACATTACAACCACTCAACTTTGAGGTTTTGAAGTTGCCCCGATTACTAGTATTTTGACCAGACTGTACAGTTTTCATACATGTACCTATATTGGGATGTCAGTAAGTTTGCTTAACAATTGAGTTTGCAGAATTTCCCTTGGCTCTATAGCACTTTAGTACAGAGCTTTGTAAACTATGTGACAGAGCCACATCACATCAATATGCTGGTTGCCAGATATAAACAAATAATGCTATTTTTTTATTTTAAAGTTTTGCCAGCAATTTTTTGTAAAGGGGGGCCAAAATCATTCAAATTCTCTGCACTGTATGTTGAATCACTTCTACACACATCCTCACCATATGTGTGATACTGTCAACAGCCAAAATGTAAAGAAGTTCTGTGGACTCAATCTTCACATTTTCTAACATGAGGTGAATTGTAAGTTTTCCCTGTACTAAAGCACTGCTCTGCTATCATTATGGTTGGACGATCCAACTGTTGTTTCAAGTCTTCAGTGCTGAGAAATCACCACTCATACAGCGTCAAAAAGCTAAAGACACATCACAAGTTCAACAACATCATTACCACTTGCTCATTAGTGCACAATCAATACAATGGCTTTTTCTTATTTACACATACACACAACAATTTTATCAACCCTGTATTTCTTCCTCACTAGTTTTGCCCTGGTGGTGTCACTATGACACATGGAAAACCTTTCCCTGACCAGCCCCTCTCTTCAAATTTCCAAAGTGCATTTTCTTTTGAAACAAAGATTTTTTATTCACATAGCTTGCCTATAATTATATACCCCTAAGCGTCAGCAACATGCCATACAAAAGTTAGTGATAAACTAGGGAAATAGTTAAACACTTTCTCCTTAATTCTAGTAGAGCTTGAAAATATACAGCATAATGTAGGTACAATTATTGAATTTTAACTTGTTACATATCTTATTTTCTCCCGATTCTCTATACAACTGCACCAAGCTTTAAGTGCCACACAGTCAGTGTCTCCTTGTTTTAAGGCCACACCAATTTTTCCATTCTTAGTTCAAAATTCAATAAGAAAGGATGAAAAGATAGCTGAGAGAAAAACTTGAACCTGAAAACATCGGATTCCACATCCAAGGTTTGAACCAAGGAACAAACCTTTATGTTACCCCCTTCTTTTATGTTGAATTCTTTTGGTTTATATTCTACATGAGCATTGTTTTATTTTTCAGAAAAAAACAGGAAAAAGTTAGCCTGGAGTGTCCTTCAATTTTCATGTTGACATTTTAAATGGGCTTTGTTTTATTTTTCAGAATTTGACAACCAGGAAAAAGATTGTAGTGTCCTTCAATTTGTCATGTTTGCTTCGTGTAGTATTTATTTAGATATTGCTATTTATTTTATTCATGTTGATATTCCAAATAAGCTGTTCTTTAGAATTTGACAACCAGGAAAGAGTAACATTGGTGTGGCCTTCACACCATTGATACCAGTTTACGATTCCTCGTCGGTGTCGGACAGAGGCTCGTACTGCGAGGATAGGAGCGGTGCCGGCTCGCCGTCGTGTCTGGTGGATGTTGCAGGCGACGGGGCCGTCCTCTGCGCGGCTTCGTGCGGCATCTCGCCGCCTGGCGTCGGGGGCAGACCCTGCTGCGCCGCTGCGGAGGTTGGGGGGAGAGGGGACGAGGAAGGCCCCATGGATCCTCTTAAGAAGAGTGCGGAGAAGGGGTAAGAAGCGCTTGGAGCGTCGGTTGACGAAGGGCGAGGGCTTGACCGGGGCGGAGTGGCCGCACTGGACAGACGGGACCGTTCTGGCGTCGGCAGGCGCCCGGCTGCCGCCATCTCCGCTTTCTGCGCCGCCAACATGTCCGCCGGGCCGGGCATGTCTGGGCGGCCGCGGGGAGAAGCCCCCTCGGACGACATCGAGTGCTTCTTCTTCGGGGGATAGCTGCGAGGTGACCGGCTCCGGTCCGCCGATACGGGCGGCGCCTCTTTGGTCTCTGTTTCCGACTCGGTTTCTGTCTCGCTGTCGTTGCGCTGGCGGAGGATGCGGCTCTGCATGGATCCGTCCCTCGGGGAGGATGCTGAGGAGACCTGAGAGAGAGAGAGAGAGAGAGAATGGTTTACTTTCAAACATTCAAAAATACACTTAGCAATACAGTTTACAGCTGTTGCACATAAGCAGCTAAGTCAATTTAGCTGAATTGAGTGTGACATAACTCTGACATATCTTAGCAATTTGTATATGAAAGTTTAATGTAATTTTGATATTTAAAGTAAAAATGTGAGTGAGCAAAATTTGAATTTCATTATGTTAAATTTATGTAATATCGTGTAAATATTTTTCAATGTGCAATGTACTATAGTTTGACTCCAAGATTGTGCCGTCGTCAATGCTTTTAAAAAGGATGTACATCTATGAACCCAATTCAGCTTTCTGCTGCAATGTTGTTGATTTTAGCAATAATAACCATTTTTGATTGATTGATAATAACTCACCTGGTGGATCTGCTGGCCGTATGCGTGCGTGGAGCTCGGCCTCGGCTGCTGCTGAGGATTTTCTCCTTCCGTCTCCTCGTCATCCCCCATCAGAGCCTTGCGGATGATGTCCTCCAGGTTGGTGCCAACTCTCGGGGACGCCCGCTTGGCTCCCCAGGCAGGGCTCGCGCCGGGAGGGGGGCGCCCGTACGGGGGCTGGGGTTGCCCCCTGGGTGTCGGGATGTCCTGCGGACGGGGCTGCCACGGTTCGGATCCGGGTTGCGAGTCCTGTCCATCGCCCGCAGGCGGAGAAATCGGCTCCACATCGATGTTGCTTCGGGAGGAATCCGAGCCGCAGCGAGCATCGGGCGTCCTGAATGAATTAATGAATGAATGGTTTATTCAAAATAAGAATCGGACAGAAGCTGGTGTGTTACGCCGAAAGGCGGTTATACTGGCTATACAGATACAGAAACTGGTGTGTTACGCCGAAGGGTGGTTATACCGGCTATACAGATACAGAAGCTGGTGTGTTACGCAGAAAGGCGGTCATACCGGCTATACAGATACAGAAGCTGGTGTGTTACGCCGAAGGGCGGTTATACCGGCTATACAGATACAGAAGCTGGTGTGTTGTGCCAAAGGGCAGTTATACCGGCTATACAGATACAGAAGCTGGTGTGTTGTGCCGAAGGGCGGTTATACCGGCTATACAGATACACAAGTGTATTTCACAAACCTTGAACGCTGCATGGCTGCTTCCCTCTCCTTTGCGGCCGGTGACCGGGTGAGACTGGACGTGGACTGCGGACGGTGGAGAGGGGTGGGGGCCGGGCTGGCGTTCTGTCCCGGTCTCTGGCTGTAATCCTGGTGAATGATGTTGGAGATGTGCTCACCTAGGGTGATCTGCTGCACCTAAGGTGGTAGAAATACGTTTTTAAAGTTTGTTTGTTTATTTGAAAGATCTCCATCAGTGAGTATGTGCAATGCATACTACACTAGTCTTCCTGGAGTCATGTATAAATTAAACCTATAATACATAAAATAACCAACACTGCATACTTAACGAAACCTAATGCTACCTAATGAAGCAAAATTGCAGGTTGATTGAATCTTCTTCTGAAATTAAGAAATTTATTTGCAAAATGCAGACTGCAGATTGGTATTTCTAATACTGTGGGGTTGTATGGTGTAACGGCAGAGTGCTTGACTCATGTCATGCCACCAAACTTGTGCCCTTGGGAAAGGCACTTAAAACAACTTACCTCACTTAACTCAAGTGAAAATGAGTATTGTCCTGTTCTGTATTTGCTGCCTGTGTCCCACGTGTATCGTATTGTTAATAAATCAGATCAATCTAATGAAAAACTCTGACCTTGGTAGGCCTGCTGGTGGTGCTGTCAGCGTGGACAGTGTTTCTCCCCGGTGGGCCGTAATGGTTCCCGGGTCCCTCCGGCGCCGCCGAGCTCTCCTGGCTCTCTCTACGCCCGTGACTCTGCTCCCGGGCTGAGCCCCCGTGGTCCGCCTCGGGAAGCTGCCACACCGGGGCGCGGATACGGCCACCCTCACCCTGTAGGGGCGCGTGGCTGGGACGGGGCGCGGGGGACACCCGGCCGCGGGGAGGGCCGCGCGAACCCGGGTCTTGTACGTCGGCCGATGGCTCCTTCACAAGACACGAAAGAATAATTGTAATGTTTAATCTTCAAACACAGGGAAGAACCATGAATTTTCGCTTACCATCCATACTGGTTTACAAGGCAGAGAGCGAGTAATTGCGATCATTTTCTCACACGGGTGTTCCTTGAGCAATATATTGCACATGATGTGCAGCTGTTTTATATATCATTTATTTAATTTCTTGTACAAATAAACAAAAGCTTATAAAACAAGTTTGAACTGCAATAATTAACACAAGAAATTGGACTCACACAAATTTTCGACTGTACAACTTCAGTCTTTGTCAAGGAAAAAAAGCCTACCTTTCTGCCGTCACCCGATATGGTTGCAGAAGAGTTGATCTGGTGAGTGATGATGGCATCGATGAGATTTGCCGCCGTTAGCGGACCCTGCCCGCCCTGTGCAGGAGGCTGCTCCACCGGCTTGTCCTTCTCAAACGAGATGGAGAGGATCTGTGAGGGGGAGGTGATGGGTGACTTGGACGGCGGCTCTGTGCTACCCGGGGTGTGCGAACGCGAGCTCCTTCCCTCCTGCGGATCCCTCCCGACGCGGTACTTCATCATGGGCGACTCGCGAGGGTTACGGTCCCCAGGGTGGACCGGGTCGGCGCGCTTCTGTGGGTGGACCGTGGCCTGGGGCGGAGGCCGCTCGGGCGGCTCGGAAGGCCGGCGGACGTGCGATCGGCGGTCTTGCTGCGGGTCCATCATCATCGGGTAGCCCGGGACTATGTGGCCTTTCTCTGGAGACTGGGGCGGAGCACTGGAAAAGAGAAACAGTAAGTTAAGGATTGTATGTAGCTGACAGTGTATAGGGGAAAGACAGCTCCTAATTGTGTCTTCTATCGCTATTGTATAGGAGCTGCTCTGAATTTATGTGAAAATTGTACTACATGTAGATTTTCTTTCATCGGGCTGGTGAATGATTGACGTTAAATTTAAGGAGCTTTCCAACAGTCACTCTGGTCTTCCTCAGTAGCCATGTGACAAGTCTCACTGGGTCAGTCTACTGAGACAGACCAGAGTGACTGGTCGAAAGCTCTAAATGAGAACATGTAAATAATACCTAAAAGTTTGTGCTGAAACAAAAGTTTTAACTTTAAACGAAACACAGACCTGCCCCTGCTGGTAGAACGAGGTCCTGGAGGTGTAATGGCGCTACGTGACCCCTCCCCAGGCCTGGAGGTGCTGCTGACCTCAGCACCGGACACAGGCGGCTTGATGGGCGTCCCCTGCGTGATGGAGCCTCCGCCCTCGAAGTGCGCGGCGCTGTGCTGGATCACATTCTGACGGCTCACCTGGGAATTATTTTTAAAATGCACATTAATCATTCCCAATACAAAAAACATAGTAAATACATAAAAATTCATAAAAGAATAAATACGACTTTTGTAGTGTTTCAGGAATTACCTAACAAAGACGGTTGTTTAAAATGTTACCATTTTTCATCGTGTCCATCTATTTCTTTAAAGTCTTATGTTTACCTTCGCAGAATTCGAAAGAAAACAGTTTTATCTTCTGATCCTAACAAGCATTAAGTCAATGACTTGGACCAGACGTCTGTCACCATGGTAACTGGTGCTGTAGCAACACCTGTGGTGTGGTGTTACATCCCCCATGTAGCAGAACAGAGCTGGAAAGCCTGCTCACTGAACATGTGCCATACATATTGAATGTATTTGATATAATATGACTTTGAGTAAGAAGAAACAGTGAAGTCATTTTTTAGGCTAGACCAGGTGAAGGTAGTAAACATGATGCATTTGCTTTGCAAATGGTACCTTTCTAGTTTAATCTGTTTGTAAAGAGTGTAAAACGTACCTGTGCATGCTGTGGCGGTACAGGGTATCCTGCCATAATCTGTGTGGGCATCCCCGGGCGTATCTGTGGCCAGGACGCGGAGAGGGGGTACTGATACCCCTCCACCGAGACAGGGGGGGTGCTGGCGCTGGATCTCTGCATCAGGGAGGACGGGTCCGTGATGTACCCGGGAAACATCCCCGGGTAGACGAACATCACCCTCCCCTGGGGGTCCGTGATCATGCCCGGGGGGTGGGGGAACATGCCGGGGTGGTGGACGGCCGGGTGCTCCATGGGCGGGCGGTGTTGTTGGGGCGAGTACCGCTTGTCTCGTGGGCTGCGCGGGGAGTGACGCGTCTCTTTTGAAGCGGCGTATTCGGCCGGGGTCCGTTCTCGTGATCGACTCTGCTCGGCGTGCGCGGCGCTCATCTGCTGGGAGGTGAGGAAGTCCGCCATGAGCGTCGCGCGGGTTTCGGCCATCCCCTGGTACGGACTGACGTAGCCGGGGAGCGGCGACTTCCGTGTACGCCCGGGATACGGCATGCTCCCGTGCGGAGGTGGCGGCTCGCGACCGGGCCGTGTCGTCATGTCAACGGGCGAATCACGCGTCAGGTCGATCGCGCCGGAACTCGCGCTGTCCCGAGGACTACGGGGTACGTCTGGACCGGAGGAGGGAGGGCGGTCGCGCCCGTGGTACATCGGGGTTCCCCGGGTGATCGACCCGGGCTCCAGTTTTCCGGCTGGAGATTTCATGGGTTTCTCCATCCCCGCGGGAGACTTCTTCCCTTCCATGGCGGCACGGTGGTGGGCCTCGTACCTGATGGAAGACGAACATGTTTTTATTTTATCACGATGAAATGATGAAATGATGATCGAAATGATGAAATGTTCCAAATGTAAAGAAATATTCAAAATGAAGTGAAACGTTCAAAATGAAGTGAAACGTTCAAAATGAAGTGAAATGTTCAAAATGAAGTGAAATGTGCAGGGGAAAGCTTCAAGGTTTATATATAGTAGAGGGTGTCTCCTTAATTGGGATTAATTACTTATTTCATTGCAAATATCAAATACATATTTAATATTTGACATACATGTAAAAGATGCTAGGAAATTCACATATAATTTGTAAGGTGGATTAGTCTCTTATCATGTTCGTTATGTAGTTACTGTACATGTACTGCAAAACATGTAGATGGTGTGCCTTGTACAATTGCTGTGAAATAAATTTGATCATGTATGTACCTCTCTCTCTCCCTCTCGTATCCCATCCTCATGCCCTGGTGTATAACCGTGGGTGTGCTGCGCGACAGGGAAGCCTCCACCCTCGGCGAGGGGCTCTCGTCCTTCTGCGGCGTGCTTCTGCGCCTGGCAGGGCTGTCAGATCGCCCGGGAGTACCCTGTACAGCACAGAAAGTGTAAATGAAAGTTTTCTACCTAAGCTACATGTATCTAGAGTATTGTATACATGTAAGACTATTGGCTGATTACATTTAACTACAGAAGTACAATGTATAATCCACGTTTTAACCCCTTCCTTGCTTCTGAATCGGATTTCTTTGCAAGAGGAGTGAAGGAGGCGGTCTACATAAGAGCTCACAGACCTACCCTGAACAAAGACGGCGGCGACACAAGTTATCTGGCACGTACATGTGTATGACCTGCTACTATGGTCACGTGTCTCTGACGTCACGTGCCAAGAGTAGACGGGTGCATTCCGTGAACAAGGTTGATGGAGTCAACCGAAAATTTGGGGTACCGTTAAGTCCCAATTCTGTGTAGTTAGTGTTGGAAATTGAAGCTTAGTCTTTATTTCATAATGACTTGTACCAACACAGATGAATTTTCATGCTACAACTGCTACATAATGTTGATACACAGACTGACCTGGATGTACGGCCCTTCCCTTCTCTCAGCATGCGAAGGGTGCTCGGCTCTACCAGGGGAGGATCGCGACAGCGTGTCCACCTGGAGCCCCCTGTTCACGCCCTCGGAGTGGGCGTGCATGGGGGTGCCCTGGGTGATGGATCCGGCTCGTGACGTGGGGGTCCCGCGGATCATTGCTCCGCCGTACACGGTAGATACAGGGTAGTCAATGGGCATGCCGGTGTAGGGGTGGATGGGGATGCCGCGGGAATCACGGTAGATAGCTGTTCCCGGCGGAGGCACCGGACCTGAGAGTATAGGACAGAGTTAGTATATCTCACACCAACACAACAGTTCAGAGGTGTCACAACACATCCACATAGAGTCACCCGGACACTTTGTTTCACTCGACACTGCAAGGATTTTGGACACTGAACAGGACTATTTCTTGAGAGGGGTGAAGGAAGCCATATACATCAGGGCCCATCACCCTTCACTTCACTGCGACGGGGGTTGACATCGTCTACCAGATACCATTGACCCAGTGTTAACGTCACACTTCAAAGAAGCCATGTGACAAGCTTCACTGGGTCAGTCTACTGAGGAAGACCAGCTAGAGCGACTGGTCGAAAGCTCTAGGTGAGAGAACTTTTTTGGACCAAAATTTTTAACTCTAAACAAGATATTTTTGTTATTTATGTTTCATTCTATTGTGTTGACTGACCCCAGGAAGAATAGTGCTCAAGTACTAATGGGGATCGAAATAAAAACAAAAAAAAGAACAAACAAACCTCTCTGGTCGGCCTTGTTGGGTTCGGCGATGGCTCGCTGGATCAGCCCCTCGAACATCTCCTGTCCCGTCTTCTCTCGTCGCTCGTACGGCGCGTGCGGGGACACCTCCTCGGGCGGTCGCACGGGCGTCCCTTTCGTGATGGACCCTCCCCGTGGGCTCACCTGCCAAAACAATTGCAACAAAATCAATGTAACTGAAGTAAAAGCATAATTATTAATGTATTGTAGAAGTTAGATATGATGTAACTTGCTCAATTTTTAATATTACTAAAACATTTTTTTATGTAAATGTATAAAATTTACTTGCAATTTATGTGTAAAAACTGATTTTTACAATGTAATTGAAACACCAAAATGTCCTCCGATGCACATAACTTTTAACATTTTGCCTTACTTGCCTTGCGCCCTCCTCTTCTAAGTATTGGAATCCAGAAAAGGTTAGTTGCATTTGTGCAACTAATTAATAATCCTAATAATAATCCTAATAAAGTATTAAGTATCAAGTACAAATGTACCTCTTCGACCACTGGGTATTTCCGCATCCCCTCTCCTTGCATCGTCACTCGTGAGATGTTACTCTCGTATGACACAACCGGAGTTCCCCTTGTGATCGACCCTTCGATTCTCCTCGGCTCTCCCGCGGTCAGCAAACCGTCGTGTTTCCTCGGGGTACCTTAATAAATTATTATATTTAACATTTATATTATTGATATATATATTAGAGATATAATAATAATTAATATTTGACATTTCACTCACATATATAATTATACTTGCAGTCCTAAGACTAAATTATGGTGATAATACATAAATTATTATGAACTTATACAATATATAACTAAAGGTTAACACTAGTCCTACTGGCTTTTTTTACACAACGTTTTCAAAATAATGTTGATGTCGTAACCAGGTCATAGTCCCTTGACTTTTTTTTGCCCTGGGGTGGTGTAGTTACTAATGTATTTGTTGTGTTTCGCTGCAGAGGGATGCGTTGCACGAAAAATACCCCCAAATTGTACAAACTATATACAGTAGTTGTTACTGTACATGCAACCCATATATATGGGCTCCACAGGACAAGGGTTAAAAGATAATATTATAATTATTTCAAAGATATTGCACTCAGACACACTACAACTACAATTTATGTACAAAGTATGCAAGATAGAATAAAAAGTGGTGAAAACTACCTTGGATGATGGACCCCTCGTTGACCCCCCTCCTCCCTTCTGCCCCATCCTGTCGGCTAGACGGAGGTGGTGGTGGCACAACTCCAGGCATGCTGGCTGGATGGATAGCGTAGGACATGGGGATGCCTCTGGTGATAGAACCTGTACAAGATACAAGATACAAAAGTCAGTCTACTGAGGAAGACCAGAGTGACTGGTCTAAAGGTCTAGGGGAGAGAACTTATTACAAATAATGACAGAACTTATTACTCCAGACTTACTACAAAAAAGAAACCCCTTTCTTTCCAAACGACCTAAAACCTTCCATAGATTGCAAAATCTGTGCTGCAAAATAAAGAAAACATTGCCATCAGGCATCCTCAAGTGTCAGCCTCCATGTTATGTGGCCAAAGTTTTGCCCATACTGTACAACACTGCAAGGTTGCCAACATAGCACAGCACTACATGTAAGTGTGGTACTAAGTATGGTACCTGTGTGGTACATGGGGTGCTGAGACTGCGGTGACATCTGTGGCCCCTTGCCTTTTGGCGAGGACGATTTCGATATGAGAGGCGGCGGCGGGGGCAAGCCAGGCTTGCTCTGCACCGGCATGGACGACTGGTGCGGGAGACCCTCTGTCACCGGGACCAGACCGTGGGGGGCGAGCCGCCCGACTCTCGGGGACGCGGACGCGGTGGCTCGTTCCTTCTCGTGCTCGTGGCCCTCGCTCCTCTGCCCCATGACCACGCCGATGCGTGTGTCGATGGTGAGAGGGCTGGTGACCGGGATGTGGGCGGCGCGCGACGGTGGCGTGATGGGAGATCGCTGCACATGAGGCGAGCTGGACCTGTATGAATAATAGAAATGTTGTTATAAATTTTAATACAAATTCAGGGCTCGAAATACTGGGTGCATATGTGCACCTTAGTGCACCCAAAATTGGAGCTGAACACCCAATTTTTTCCTGTGGGTGCACTGGTGCTCCTAAATATTTTTGTAGGTATTTTAATTTGTACTTTTTTTTTTGATTTTGTATTTTTTATCCTAACTTTTTGTATGTAATGCTGTTTGATGTTGACAAGTTTTCTTTGATAGTAGTTAGAAGTGGATGTAAATAGTAGATAATAATATGATGTTTGTATTATATGGGTACCATGACAGGACTCCAGGAAGAGTAGTGGTGTGTTATAGGTCACTAATTGGAGATTCCTTAAATAAATAAATAAACATAATGACCTTGGACGGTCCCGCCCCTCCCGGGTTTCCGCGAACCCCGTCAGCGTGACATTGTGCCCGCGTAGAGCCTGGCTGGGGATGCCCATGTTCTGTTCTATGGCAGCGTCGATGAAGGACTTGACCGTTGTGGTGCTGGTTGTGACCGTCTGCTCCTGAGACCTGTCCATGCGTGGGTACATCAGGAGGCTCTCCTGCGCTCCTGTCACTATCAGCTGTGGCATACCTGAAGGAAAACAGTCACAGCTTTTAGTTGATTTCGAAATTATTCTTGGAAGTGTCGATGAAGGTTAGACATCCAGGTAATACGATATGCCAAAAAACAGTTACTCAAGCAACTGGATATGATTTTGAAAACGTCAGACGTTTCAGCTAGTATCCACTAGCTTTCGTCAGTGACTGAGAGACCAGAGGGGAGGACAGCCCCGAGGACAGACAACACTTAAGCTCCTGTCCTGTATAACAGGAGCTTTCAGACTAATTTGCATCATCTTGTCTTGACTTGTCTGACTTTTGTTCCTTTTTCGACTTCCAAAAATTTGTCTTCACTTTATTTGCATATCAATCAACAGGTTGTGTATATAAACCTGCTTTCCCCTCTGGTCTCTCAGTCACTGACGAAAGCTAGTGGATACTAGCTGAAACGTCTGACGTTTTCAAAATCATATCCAGTTGCTTGAGTGACTGTTTTTTGGCATATTCTTGGAAGTGGTCCAACCAATTGCAATAAAGATGTTATTTACACTTTTGTTCGTAGATTTTCATAATTGGTTTACACAAAGTCATCTTGTTTTCGTTATTTTCACAATCCATCTTGTATTTCTTAATGTATTGCTGCTCCTTTCAAAGTAGTGTTTTTACATTAAAAATTTTGTTTCATGACAATTCATCCATAGCTTCTTGAGCTCCATAACTTGGAGTACCTTGGAGTACCTTGCCAACTCACACACACACAAACACACCACACACACACATTTTCTTTCTTTGGCAGTTTCATACATACAAACAAATGCTACCAAAAACATATTTAACATTCTAACGAAGATAAAAGCCTACCAGGGATCTGTGCATGCCTTGCCACCATCTGTTGCAGCGATGGCCGACTATGCGGTCCTGTGACCATCGTGCTGGGCGGGGGGATAAAGGATGCTGGGAAGGTTGCCGCGATGCCTGAAGGCGGGACCGTCTTCCCAGCAGACACCACACCGGCCACTCTCTCTCCAACACTCCCTGCAGGTATTAAGATAAAGTCCCATTGACTCATTGTATTCTCATTATTCAATTGGTTACATTCTATCTACTGTTATAAGTTTGCATCTTCGTTATGAGTAAGAATCCGTTTTTATCCATATTGCGTTACTTAATAATTATTTCTTCCTATCTAATAATAATTATTCCTTTCTAATAATATTCATTCCTATCTAATAATATTTATTCATATCTAATAATAATCTTTATTATGTGTTGCTAATATCACTAACTATTTATCCATTTTTATCATAATGTTTAATGTATCATACATGTGTATCATTGATGTCTTTTTTTTAAGATCTTGGACAGGCCATAATTGGTTTTTATCTTCTTTTATTATGTTATGTTATGTTCTTCAATCACATGCGAATAAACAAACAAACAAACCAGAATTGCTGGTGGAGATGATGGGTTTGACGTCAGCCGTGCTCACAGGTGCGGCAGAAGTTTTGCCCAAGCTGCCGCCGCTGTGTTGAGGGACGCCCTCTCCCTCCCCCCCACCCTCGTCTGCACTACATGTCGCACTGCTGTCGTTGTCTTCTTCCTTTATCTCCACAACAGGAACTGGCGGCGGCGGTGCCTTCACTTCAGCCGGCTTGTCCTTCTCAACCTGTGGAAAAAATCAAATTACAATGTATCTAAGCATTAAGACAATAATTATACAGCACAAAACTACGGAATAGTTTCTACAAACTACGAGTTAAAAAAATGGAGCAATCAACATTAATATATCAGCACTGTAATCTTAGTCCAGGAGGATAATCATTTTATAAATGAATGAAAAATCAATTTATAGCAGTAGAATGTAAACAAGAAGAGAGACACAATGTATACTTAATATTATATTAGACATGTACAAACTAATGCCAATTCCTGCAGCTTATACATGTATGCAAATAGCTTGACAAGCCCTGCAAAATGCTCTATGACTTACATTTCCATCATTACAAAACCAAATTGAAGAAGACAAGTCAACATGCTAGAATGCGTTCTTCATGATTGTGCAGATACAATATGCTCGTATCTTGTTTTTTGTGACCTGTAATTAGTCCTAACCAATTGGGCAAATATGTACAACACAGGCATTGACCCCTTACCTTAACTTGTGGAAGAGGCTCCTGTGGTAAGGTGACGGTTGTTGCGGTAACCTTTTTCTCCCCCGGCTCCTCCCTGGCTACGGTTGCCTTCACCTCCAGTTTGGGCTTGCCTGACTCAGCTGACTGCTTGTTGGGGTCATCACGGCCGTCTTCCGAGGCACTCTCCGTGTCAGAACTGTCCTCCTCCTGTTAAACACACACACAGTTCAGATATCTTCTGTTTACATGGAGAAGGTTTGCTGGTTTGACATCTGAGGTTTGCACTCCTTGTAGTTCATAATATTGTATGTATTATGTACCATTACTAGTGAAGGTTAGGTGCAGGTAGACGTCAGAAATATCTATTATAATAGTAAATGACTTCAATTTTACCACAATACCAGGTCCTGTATTTTTGTGTATATCTGCACTCGTCTGGTCTTATTTTGAGACAAGATACAAGATGACTTTATTCGTTTTCGCAGTGTGTATAATACTGAATTAATATCGAATTTACATATACAAAAATGTAATGTCCTTGATTACATAAAAAACAGTTGCAATGGCTCAACTATTGTCGTTTTGGACCTAAAGATTCACACACATTCACACACACACGCACGCACGCATGCACGCGCACACACGCACACGCATGCACACACACACAAACACCTTTGAAACTATTCTCTATAAAATTGTAAGAGTAGAGGTTGGCACCTCATTGTCCTGTGTGTTGTCCTCATCACTAGAAGATTCAGACTCAGCCTCGTTTTCTGACTCAGCAGTAAGAGTGGACGCTGCACTCTCAGCAGAAATGGAGATGTCACGCTCCCTTTGAGCCTGGGAAAAAAAGAGAAAAAAATAATTTCTTTGGTTCTCAGTAATAAAAATTAAATCTCAAACAAGAGCCTAGGATAAAACCAGACGGTGGGGAGGAAAACGTTTTGACAGTTACTCTCCTCTTAACATCATGCAACAAACCAAAACCTCATGTATATATATACAGGACCTTACTACGTGAATAAAAGTTAGACATCCAGGTAATGAGATACACAAGTCAGAACACAGTTACTCAAGCAACTTACTGGATAGATTTTGAAAACTGTCTCACGTTTCAGGTACAGTACAAATGTAGCATCCACTCACTTTTCATCAGTCACTACTTTTTGGCAAAAAGGAGTGAAAAACAGTTATAATTTCCTTGTGTATCTCATGTCTAAGCTTCATCAACGTAAATCATACCTTGTTCCGTTTGTACTCCATGACGAGTGTCTCCAGACTAAACTTGCGCTTGTAGTTGAAGTAGAAGTTCTTGCACTGCGCCGGCGTCTTGGTCATCACCATCTCCGAGATGGCCTCCCAGTCCCGCCCGTGTTCTCGCAGACCGCGTTTCGCAACCTCCATTTCATCCTCCGTCCAACGGGAGGTCTCCACTGTTGGGTGGGGAAAAGTTCTGATTTGTAACTGTTAAGCAGATTATCCAAAATATCCTGATCTCTACTTACCTTGTTTATTGTACAAAAAAGGTACATGTACATTACATGCATGCCTTGTGACTGTACATTTCAACATAGAAGTGCCACTAAATAAAAGTTAACTGTATTTAAGTTCTGTCCTTATTAGCTAGCTACATGCAAGCACAGTGTATCATGCACAACTTCACAATAATATTACAACATCACAATATTATACTTCTTACACAATGACTGTTTCAAAAGCATCCAACATTTAACCATTTTACTACTATGGGGCCTTCCATGCACTATAATAGTGTATAACATGACAGTAGGTTAAGGCATGAGGGTTAGACAAGGGAGGACAAGGGTTAGACAACATCCATAGAAGAGTACAACAGGTTCACCACAGTCAGTTGCCTTATGCTCAATTGTGCAGTTTTGCAATCATTTCATTTCGAAGTCAAACCAGCTTCTTTCATTTCAGCAACTTGATTTGATTTCAAGCCTGCATTCATTATGACACAATCATGTTTTGGCAATGCTTTGCAATGAGTTCAACTTCAAGCTCAGTTGCGCAGTAATGCAATCATCTTGTTTCAATCTCAAGCCAGTATCTGTCAACAGTTTGATTTCAAGGCAGCATTCTTGATGATATATGGCTTATAAACTTTTTGTGCTGTAAGAATTAACGAAAGCTTGTCATGCCAAGAACACAAGAAGTTAGACAGAAAAGCTCTTGATATTGAATATAATGTAACATTATAAAACTAACGACCAGCAGAAGCTATATGAGCTACAGATGCTTAGAAAATGATTCTACTTTGTAGGAGATGAAAAACATACTGTACCACTCACATGCAGCCTAGCGAAGTTTCATTTTAACTTCATGCACTTAAAATGTCCAAAGTAAAAACCATTCAAACAATGGCAATAAAAACTAAGATAATATTAATATTTATTAATATGAACTCAATGTTGACAACGGTATTCCTTTTTTTCACAATTTTCCACTTAATGTTGCACAGAATTTTTTTAGGGATTTTCAATATGGAATGTCTCTTTTTTTGGATTTTGAAAGTATCTTTCTTATATTATGTTGAAATATCTTGAAAATGGAAAAATTTTGTGGGAAATGCCTTTTTTAGTGCAGCGTCCCTAACTGTGCTACTATCTTTTATAATATGAACTAAATGTTAAGTGTCAATAGATTTTCCTTTTTCATAAATTTCCAACTTTGTAGGGAATTCAGGTTATAAATGAACCAACCATGGCATTTAGAAATGTCTTTTTTGCTTGGTCTGATTTTCGAGCATTCTGAAAAACCAACCTTGATGTTTGAAAACGTTTTTTTTTTTTGGTCTTATATTTTTTAGCGCAGCGTCCCTAACTGTGGGTGGAACCTGTGTACCTTGCTCAGACGCACTTGGAGCCTCCTTTGTGTCCTCGTCGCCTGTGCCCGGTTCCCCGCCCAGGCGGCGCGCGATCCGGTTAAAACACGTGGCACAGCATTTACTGATCTCTTCTGTCAGGCCTGGAGGGGAACAATAATGTTTATGTTAAAAAATAATAATCAATATGTGACAAGAGAATCTTCCTGGGTTGACAAAGAGAGTATGTCTCGAAAGCTCCCCAAAGTAGCTAATACATTGTAACTCATATTAACTGAGTGTGTTGTCTGTTCAAAAATATTTGTCACAAATAATGCTGTCTGCATGACAACTGACAATCCTTTCCTCTGCATACAATGTTGCACTGGTGCTCTGGTAACTTGCAAAATTCCCTACATCAGACATATTTCACCTGCACCACAGTTCATTTGCCAGTCATCAAAATTTTATATGTTAAAAGAATGTATGTTCCAAAGCATGGCTTTTGATTTTACAAATAAAGTTCTCTGCTGTTTTCAATAATGCTATTTTGAAGAATGCAAGACAGTTTTGGCCATTTTACCATGAATCAGTACAGATTATGTGCTCTGAAACAAATAACTACGCCATCGATAACATTCTGTTTAGAAAGACAAAGATAAGAACTCTTAGTCTTACCGAACTCCTGCATGACTGGTTCTTTCTGCTCTGCTGGCAGCTCGTTGAGTTTAGTTGGAAGTGTTTTCAGTCTCTTCACCTTCCTCTTGGGAGTCTTACAGGTGGGAACTGGGCAGCTGGGGAGACAGGCAGGGAGGGCAGGGTTGGACAAGTTTTCAAAAATCCACTTGCCTTATCAGGCAAGTACATGGTCATTTCCACTTGCCCGAACCAACTTTTTACTTGCCCAAAATACGACACATTTCTATGCATTTTACTAGCAGAAAGAGTTTATAATGTTGGATGCTTTATTTATCAAAATTGTTTAAAACTTGGTTGAAATACTGCTGGGGCTAAAACTTTGCATCCAAAAAATGTACTTGCCCAATCGGGCAAGTACTGGGGGATATTTACTTGCCCGAACAGTGCTTTTACTTGCCCTGGGCAAGTGGGCAATGAGACTTGTCCAACCCTGGAGGGACTACAGTCAGAACTGGACTAGTCACTACAGGAACACAGGACCACTGTACTGTATGTACTGCACCCTGCGTAAGCCCAGACAACTGAGATTCAAATCCATAAACTTAAAATCTGGATTACTAACTCTATTCTTACTGGAGTACTCACTGATGTAGCTCAACAGAAAAACAAAGTGACATGCAGATGTTGACAGGGTCACATATACACAGTACTGTTCTGTACTGCACCCTACCTAAGCTCATACCAAATACTAGTCCAACATTAGAACCCTCCGATCTACATGTACATGTAGATAGCTACTGCAATTAATGATGCCCAACAGCAAAAAAAACAAAAAACAACTGTTACAGTGACATACAGACACTTGACAGGACCACATGTACTTTTTTGTATGTACCGCACCCTACCTAAGCTCATACCAGAGACTACAATGTACATGACTTTTGTACAATGTACATGTAGTCCAAGAGTAGAACCCATAACCATTCAATCTCCAACTGTTACAGAATAACAAGACAGTGACATACATATAGACATCTGACAGGACTACGTGTACTATTCTAACTTCTATATCTACCATACACTACGTAAGCCCACCACCTTTGGAACAGCAAAAAACAACAGTGACATACAGACATCTGACAGGACCACATGTACTGTTGTGTATGTACCGCGCCCTACCTAAGCTCATACCGTTTGCGCACGGAGCGACAACGGCACTTGCTGCAGATGCGGTGCGCCGGGCGCATGTCCTCCTCCGTCAGACCGTAGAACTCTGCCAGGTTCCGCGTGATCGGACGCGTCTCGCTGTAGTTGTCGATAATCTCGCCGCAGATGACGCACTTGGTGACTGAACCATCATCAGGCACGTCTGGGGGACAAATGGAGGAAAAAATTTGTTTCTCTGCCCTGTTGTAGCATCAGAAATTCAGATTGGTATTTCTTATACTACAGCAATCAAAAATACTAGATGCAAGCTAAAAGCCCTGAAATTCATTTTTGAGAAGAGGTATACTTTTCCTAAAAATTTAGATGGCAATGTACGGAAAACATTTTGGGTGCACAACATAAGGTGCGCAACAGTAGAATAGCAGCATAATGTTTCTACAAACCTTACTGCTTCAATCTCTTCAAAACTTGATATTCAATTATCTATCTAGCTTCTACTCATATACATGTAAGAAGACAAGAAGACATAAGAACAGTTGTAGTGTTTACCATTGGAGGTGGCACGTTCTGGTCTCTCCCTCTCTTCATCTTCAGCTGAATCATCATCATCATCCTTGTCCCTACTTTTCTCATCCTGGTCCATATCTTTGTCTTCTCTGTGAAGCTGGAAAGACAAAAATATTCTCAGTTAAAATTTGGTCTATTTTCATATTACGATAAATGTTTTTGTGAAGGTTCAACAGTCAGTAGTTGGATAAGACATTAATAATAATATAAACTGAGTAATTTTAACTTTCAAGACTGTACAAATATGTAAGTATTATAATATAGCAATCTATACAGGTACAAATGTATTATCTTTTATCCTGGTCATGCTATGGTCTTGATTTTTGGTTGGCACATGGCTTTTGACCTCAGGAAAACAGTGATACAGGCTTGTCCCCCTAGCGGTTAATCACTTAGAACTACAGGGGCATTTTTGTGAAAAAAATTTCAAACTGTATTACCTGTCCTTTCCCGAAGGGCCTCTTGCGCTTCAGGGCTTGTTTTCTCATCAGTTGTTTGTAGTTTTCATTCTTCTTGCTTTGATAGTAGTACAGCACACAGTCAGAGACACTCTGGAACAGAACAGAAAATTGGTCAGCAGTCCTACATGTAAGGATATACACTGATTTGATCATAACAGTCATGATCAGCGAGTGTACAAAAAACAGTTATGCAGACATGTGAAAGAAAACCTGACTAACCTTCCTGTCCAGATACGAGGCAATGAGAGCAAAGTTCTTGGGGTGTTGGATGAACCTGTTAGAGATGAGAGAGAGAGTACAGGATTCAAAATTCAAATTAAACTAAACCCACTGAACTAGCTATCAAGGTGTATCTTTCCTTTAAGATCCATTTCTAAACCTGTTAAGACTCCCTTTTCCTTTAAGAACTAGGTTTCCATCTCCTTAGAGCTCTTGCTTTTCCTTAAGTTAAAGACACTAAGTTACATGATCCTTCAACCCTATGTTTTTCCTTTTAAAAAGATCTGTTTCTCTGGCTGTTAAGACATTGTTTTCCCTTGTCTATCAGTGTTACTTCTCTTTAAAGGTCTTGCTTTTCCTAAAAGCTTTCTAGTTGTGCCTTACTTCTCCTTGAAGATCTGTTTCTCCTCCTCGGTCCATGTGTTGATGAGCTGTCGTTCCTTGTACTCCTTCATGGGGTCCTTGATCAGCCCGTTCTTGTTGATGAACTTGATTCTTCGCTGGTCCTCATCAAACATCATCGGAGGAACCACCGCCAACTGTCGCATCTGTCGCTCGTTGTTCTAAAAGCAATCAATCAATTAATCAATCAATCTATCAATCAATCAATTCATGTCTATTGACAGCCTATAAATGTTGAAGAAGTCAGCTTTCTGTTAGATACTGTAGAATGATGATATATTTGTAAAATACACATCAGCAAAACAAGGTGTTATATTTATAGTAGCTTGTACTACATGTAGCTGTCATGTTCTTGTACATTGTTGTTCTACAAACGTTAAAGAAGTCAATAATATCCTTCACAGTTAGATATTTTTAATGTATAAAAATTTTTTCACAGATTGAAAATTCTGGCTGTTCAGAAACTAATTGACCAATGCAGTGACACCTTCCCATGTGGAATTTGGTGGCTTTTCTTTGCCAAATGTTGTACTTGTGGTTTGGGAAAACTTGGAAGTGATTTCCTCATTCGAATCTGAACCAATTATAACCTCCTGCTCACTGGATTGTTCAAGGCACAGGTTTGGTGACTTTGGAGGATTTGAACCCAGGACCTCTTGGTTCTGAGCTGAATGCTCTGCCGTTATGTCACACTCACAGACTTGTAATAAAGAAATTTGCCCACCTCCTGCTCACTGAGACTGTCCATGATCTCAGCCATCTCAGCATCACTCCTGGCAACAGTCGCCGCGAAGCTGCTGCCCCGCGCTCCGGTCCTACAGACGGGAGGAAAACTTGTCTTTCCAGTCTGCCTTTAACCCTTAGCATACTAAATCAGCTGTCTGGCTAACTATTCTCTATTGGTGAAAGGGTTAGGCAGCAGGAAAAAGGTTAAAATTACAAGACTTCATTAAAAAAGGATTTTTAGATTATGTGGCTTCCTTTTAAATTAAAAGCAGTGAATCCACAGGACAGGGACCGTTGAGTATCCAAAAATTTGACAGGTCTGTCAAAGGTCTTACAGTGAGTGTTCAATGGTTTTCCGAGGTCTATGAGGTCTTTCTATGATCTCAATGGTCTTTCATTGGTCTCCAAGGTCTTCCTATGATCTCAATGGTGTTTCAAATGTCTCCATGGTCTTTCTATGATCTTTCAAGGATTTTGGATTGTACAATGGTTGCCTAACGGTCTCAATCCTGTGAAAACCTTGGTGCTTATATTTGATGCAGTGAGTTAGCTGCAGCATCACATGTCCAGGGCACAAAATATCAACCAGGTATCTGCACTTGCAGGCTAAATAATACACAAATTTTTCCCCCAATTTCGGGAATACAACTGTGCTCTTATAAGCAATTTTACTGTCATTTTACAAAAATACAAAGTGTATTTTGTGCCCTGCACACAGCCTAAACATAAGTGTTAAGTAAGGATAGGGAATAGAAATGTTACCTCCTTTCACCGTTCTTTGCACTGAAAGGAGAGAAAGATAGGAAGTCTGTAAACACACTGTAGACCACACAGTTCCTGACTGACTCATGGAATAACCAAACACACGGGATTGATGATTTTTTTACATCTGACATTTCAATGACCATCTGTCACCTTCTTCAGGGCAACAATGACTGGATCTGATTCATACTGCAGCTAGCTGTCACTGATGCAGTGTTACAAGTGAGGTCCAAAATGTAAAGAAAGTAGTCACAATGACATAATGTATGCAAATTAATTGACAAGCACAGTAAAACAAATTTCTGTTTCTCTACGTTTGGGGCTGAATTTGTAAAACTGCAGCAGAGACATCTGTGAATAGTTTCATCTGGTTGGTCACTGAGTAAAGAGACTCTTTTTACACAACCAAGTCTTTTATTCAGCCGACACACTGTGGAACACTGTGAACAGAATTGCCCTGAGGAAGGTGACAGACGGTCACTGAAACGTCAGCTGAATAAAACACTTGGTTGTGTAAAAAGAGCCTCATGGTATTTACTCTGCAACAGCGACACCTAGCTAAATCATAGTTGCCCTGAAGATGGTGACAGACCGTCACCAAAATGTCAGATGTAAAACCCACTGGTGGTTGAATAATGTACCCTCTTATACATGATCTAACCAGGCTTAAGGTACAGGTAGAAAGATTTCAGCAGGATTCTAAGGTACATGTAGGCAGCAGGATCCACAACAGTAATGCTCAACATCATGTATGATACGCAAGACAATGTAAAACAACATCCAACTGAGAAGCCATTCAATCTTAGCAGTCGAAAAATTGAAGTTGTTTCTTTGCTTTGGGGAAACGGCAGGTTCTGAGCTTTGTGGACACGGTTCTTCTAATATCATGTTTAATACATTTTGAAGTATATATAGTTCATGTCATGTAAAGCAAAATTGATGTCATTGTACACTTATATTGTACAGTACATGTCATGTAATATACAATTGAATCCATAGTAGTTTGAGAATGTGAACTCTCAATATTGTGATACAGTGATACAAATTCAGTTTACACAATTATTGAAGTCCTTACAAAATCATTCAAATGTCAAGACTAGTGTTCAGAAAAAGCAGGAACTAGAACAGTTCTGGTGCACCTTTGGTCATCAGTAGGTACATGTAACAGGGAAAAACCATGCCACAAAAACAGCTCCAGTTCAGTTCCTGCTGAAAGTTTCCCAATTTTCTTTGGCCTTACATCTGCAGAACCATGGAAATGCCATCATTGCTTCACAGATTTTTTTTGCACAATTTTTTCTTCCTTGTCTTGGCAAGCAAATACAGCATGTGGTAGTACCTTTGAACCTTGCTGCGAAAACTTGAGCGCTGATTCGTTGGTTGTTCCCAACTCACAGCATTCGGACATGGGGAATGCGCCCTACACAGGCGCAACAAGACCACATGATAGCTCACACACCATCGGCCAGGACTGCCAGGGCAAGTCTGGGCCACAACAACTCATTTTAAAGGTGCTCCGTCAAATAAAAAATTTATAATGTGTAGAAAAATTTTTCACACAAAAAAAAATTTTTGACAATTTTTCACAAAAAAAAAAAAAATTCGAAGATTTTTCACAAACATTTTTTGAAAATTTTTCAAAAAAATTTTTTAGAAAATTTTGAGAAAAATCTTGATTATTGGAATTTTTTGAAAAAAATCTTGGTTATTGGAAAATTTTAAGAAAAAATCTTAGCTCTCAGAAAATTTTGAGAAAAAGTCTTGGTTCTCCAACAAATTGTATCAAAGTACAAACTGACTGTTTACAGTTTCATTTTCGATTTTTTTTAAATCTGAGAACCAACAAATCAAATTGGTGTGGCCTTAATTTGTGAAGACACTGGGAATTCGGAAAATTTTGTGTCCTTAAGTCTAACATTCAAACTTGTTGCTGAATTTGTACGTTACCTGAATAAGCATGCTCACTTCAGAATCTACATGTGTGTAATATACCAAATCCCCAGTGTCTTTTCAAACACATCCGAAAATATACCAAAAATAGAAGCATGCTCTTTTAACAGACATGTGCATCTTTATCATATAAAATATATTCAGCAACAAGATAAAATATAAGACTTGGTTATAGAATTATCATATTTTCCAAATTTCCAGGGCCTTTGCACTTTTCCAGTGCCCAGTGTTTCCTGCAGTTCAAGCTACCATGCTTTGACCCTAGCACAATCATAAGAATACGGGCTTTACAAAATTTTGCAATAGATAACTTCATGATCCAATGACACATTTTAATAATTAGTTTTCACAAACGAGAGCATAAATAAATGGGCCTTGAGAATTTCAACAGCTAATGAGGAATTCTAAACAATCCTTATAGAAACTTAAAGGAAATTTCTTTTGCAAATCCTGGTAGGAGACATTAAACAATCACAGAATTTTTTTGCTATTTTCACTGTCCACATTTTTACTGACGTTTTTTTTTACTATTAGACATTAAAGTCTAGAAAATCTTACCTGGAGAATCGTTCCTGCTGCTCTCGTTGCTTGCGAATTTCTGGAAACATCTTCTCGTAAAATTCCCGCACTTTGGCGTCTTTTGCTCTGAAAAAACACAGCAAAAACCACTTCACTACTCTCTGCATTGTTTGACTTTGTGTATGATTGTTTTCTTGTACACACCACCTTCAATCGACAACAATGGCAATACAAGGTTATTGTTGAATTCTGATTTTTTTTTAACAATAGGCTGTGCTTTTCTTGCAACAATAATCTATGAAAATAGTCTTAAAACATACAAGGGTGCTTTGACTGCAGTTCTGCTACATAAGTATCAGAATGATGTAGCAAACTTATACAAGATGTAGCGAACTTACTTCCTTTTGTAGCCATTCTCGATCCTTTCCAGACGTTTCTCCCAGGCCTCGAACAGCTGATCGTATCGCTGACACAGGTAACGCTCCTGGTGAGACAGACATGGTCATCTTAAGGTTCTGTTAACACCTTTACAGCAACACCTTCTTACTCCTCAAGATACTGTAAGTTAATCATTTTTTTGCAGTTCTTTTACATTCCCCATTTTTGTAGCCACTTCTGTACCCCAAAATTTATCATTACCATGTACAAATACTTTGCTTTCTTTTTGCTGGACCTGCCGCCACCGTGAACATGTTTATTTTTTACGGCAAACATTAAGTGATTCAAAGTACTCCAAGGTCTACCACTACCGGTAGGTTCTCTTCCAACTCTATTACACGGTCCAAATGCCAGTCTCTAAGTCCTTCTATAGCAACAGCTTCTTTCCATTGACTGCAAAATTATAGAACTGACAAGTGTTTCCTTCCTGAAGACAACCCACAAGCCTTCAGATTCAGAGCCAGAATTCATCGCCATCTTCAAGCATAGTCTATACTTTTCACCAGCTTAGCTTAGTGCCCAGAAATGACAACCTTACCCTTAACTTCCTCATGTGGTGTCTTCTCTTGAAGTACAGAAGAAGCTTCTTCTTCATGGCTTGGTGCCTGCGGGAAGACATGGCATTTCTTATGAGAATACCCTGCACTTTTAAATGCAAATTGGCATAAGATATCTGCATGGACTACATATTTCAAAAGTGGGATATATTCTGAAATAAAAAGAAGTTGAAATAAAAAAATATCATTCTGATCAGTGCAAACAGAAGATACGTACGTTTTGATGTTGTCATGATAAACCTGTGTGTCTGATGGCTGGTTGTAGAGGGGCTGGGAAAGACAAGCAAAGATATTATCATTTTTGAACTTAATCAAAATTCCAGTGATACAGAGCTCGAATACACTTATCTCTGTGTGTGCTGCTTTATATTTGGCCTCTAATTTGTTTATTTCGCATAACAAGTAAACCACCTTTTAGGCGACAACAGACAGGGAAGCAAAAAACTTACCAGGTCAATCTTGGGACCAAGTCCTTCCAGAATCTTGTGAGCAGCCTCAGCTTTTTTCTGGAGAAAAAAGAAGAAAAATTATTTCATTCAAACAGAATACTAAATCAAGATTGTATTGGAATTTTCTTTTTTAAATACGAAGTTTGAAACATTTGTCTCAAAGCTTTTTAGAGGTAAACTTATTGAAATTCACTGAATTGTACAAGATTCTTGATGCTCTCAGGCGTTATGAGGTTTTTCGGGTTCATTTTCCTGTACTTAACTGTGTGATGCACTATGAACAGTTTAGTGGTAGAGCGGAACAAATCAACAAACCCAGCCTACCCTGTTCTCAGCATATATAATCTGCACGATGCTCTGGTGTCGAGGTTCCTTAGGTTCTGGCAGGGTGTCCACTTCCTCAGGTTCATCCGGCTTCGCTGCCTTCTCCTCAAGTTCTCCCTGAAACAGAAACATTGTTTCCGTAAACAGTTTCATCAGGTTGGTAAGACACTGAGTAAAGAGATTCTTTTCACACAACCAAGTTCGAAACGTCGGCAGAATAAAAGACTTGCTTGTGTAAAAGGAGTCTCTTTACTCAGCACCATTGTTTGTTTGTTTGAGCCTTTGTGTATTCATGAAATACTCAAATTGGCCTGCTGGTAGCTTTTTACTCAGGTTATGTGGGAAAAGATCAGGGTCAGGTAAAATCTTACAAGATGCAGGTTACATGATAATTGAAGTCGTATCGAAATCATAAACATATACACATATACATAATAGACTATAAATACATTCTTATACATACATAGTTTTACAACAGAAAAAAAACAACACATTGGCATATGCCATGTCTGTTCATTTTGGCCGTTTCACTGCATTCTTCATGCAGTCTCCTAAAATAGTCCACATCCAACTCTAGTACTACTTTTAAAAATTTTATTTTCAACCCAACTGTTTCTCCTAAAGTTTGCTACTTCATATTGCCATATCACGGACTCCAGCAACTGTGATGCATCACTAGTGTAGAGATCTCAAACAAACAAACACAAACAAACAAACAAACCTGTTTCTTCTGCAGTTTGCTACTTCGTATTATCATATCATGGACTCCAGCAACTGTGATGCATCCTTAGTGGAGATCTCAAATAAACAAACAAACACACAAACCCACCTGTTTTTTCTGCAGCTTGCTGATCTGCTGCTCCACCTTAGCGATCTCCCGGTCGACCCTGTCCATGGACTGGAGCAGCTCTTCTTTAGACAGTTTAGAAGGTGAGTCCTTCCCTCCCCCCTCTTCTACACAGGAGGGCTGGCGGGACGGGGACACAGCTTCAAGCTTAGGCACAAGCGCTGAGCCCTGGGGTAAATAAAAAAGGGGTTTTATTTGGCAAAGAAGGCTAAACATTTTGCCTGGTTACCAGACCTATTATAGCTCCAGAGTCCTCAGCTATTTGTGGAGAGGATGTAGGACTTGGGGGATGTATGTCTAGTACTACTACTACTACTACTACTACTACTACTACTACTACTACTAGTAACCAGGCTATTAAACATCCAGGTAGTACCATACGAAAGTTACAGCAGTTACTCAAGCAACTGGATGTTTCAAGACTACAGATTTCTTTCAGTCACTGATGAAAAGTAGAGGATGCTACCTGAAACTTCTTACCATTTTTAAGATCTATCCAGTTGCTTGAGTTCTGTAACTGTTATTTTGGCATGGGTTTCATTGATTGATTGATCTATGACCTGTTTTTTCATGTACAATGTAGCCCTGGACACATCTAAAATATGAGGACACAATCAATTTGACACAGCTGCATGTAAATGAGCCTGAACTTTTAGAAACATCTAGGTGTAATCTAAAAGGTATAAACAAGTATCTGATAGATCTAAAAGCTCAACATTTTTCTAAATTACTTTATGTTATATCATCTCTGTATTCCCTTGCAATTAGCCTTCAGGCATAGGTTTGCAAATGAATAGATAAGGAAAATACATGACATAGGCAAAGCCCTATGGCAGACAAAAAAACAAATCAGCACCCACCCTCCTGTGATTGGATGAGTACCCTATCTCAGACCCGGAAACATCAAATAAATCTATAGGCTAGACATTTTTTTAAAATCACTTTATGTTATATTATCTATGTACTCCCTATTTGCATAGGGTATGAGTTCGCAAATAGATTTGCAAAGCCCTATGGCAGACATAGAGTCAAAGAAAATCACATCAGCACCCACCCTCCTGTGATCGGATGAGTACCCAATCTCAGCGCCTGAGCTGATGGCGTGGGCGGTGCCGCGGGCAATGGGTCCCTCGTGGCCTTCCTGGGGCGCGAGCCGTGGGCGCTTGTGCTGCGGGGCCTCCGACAGCTCCGACTGGGCGTGGTGGCCCAGGTGGTAGGAGGCGTGGCCGCGTTCATACATGTGACGGGACTCTGGGAGCCTGAAACGGAGATAAAGACAAGAAATCAAACCCTGATGCAGTACCATAACAATCCTCTAGGAGGCTGGTCTTATCAAGACCTATTTCCATGCCAAATATCATTTCAATCCATCCACGACTTCTCAAGTTATGCTATTCACAGACTCACACACACAAACACAGACTCACACACAGCCACAAAAAGATAACTGTAAATTAGTAGATAACATTGCTAACCATGTTTTCATTTTGACCTTGTATACCACATACATGTATACAGACGTTTTTATTTGGTCTAAAACTAGCCATCAGGCTAAAAAAAGGGCATCTTATTATACACAGAATAAACTTCCTGGAGGTAAAAGAATTTGAAAAAATCAACACGACACCCTCCCCACCTGTCTCCGCTGGCTGGATGACCCTGGAACTCAGACAGTAGCGAGGGTCGGCGGCGCATCTGTCCCGGCGGCTGGCCCTGCTGCAGCGCGTAGTGTGGTGTGTAGTCCTGCGGGCGCGCCTGGGGTAACGCTCGGTACTCACTCACTGTGGGCAGCTCCTGTAGGATACAGGGATACGGAGGGTGTTACAACAATACAAGTACATGTAGGGCATTCTTTTTCATGTTTTATGTGTCTTGACAGAAATATTTTGCAGAGCGTAGTGAGC
Source organism: Branchiostoma belcheri (assembly GCF_001625305.1). Classification (NCBI taxonomy): domain Eukaryota; kingdom Metazoa; phylum Chordata; class Leptocardii; order Amphioxiformes; family Branchiostomatidae; genus Branchiostoma; species Branchiostoma belcheri. The sequence goes on along the minus strand of NW_017803943.1, from coordinate 4,797 downwards.
TGTGTAGTCCTGTGGGCGCTCCTGGGGTAACGCTCGGTACTCACTCACTGTGGGAAGCTCCTGTACAAAACAAAAATGTAGGGCACAGGGATGGGGACAACATGTACAACTGTGGGCACTCACTGTGGGCAGCTTCTGTAGCAAAACAAAAAACAAAAATGTAGGGCACAGGGATGGGGAAAGGTGTTACATGTACATGTTTTGTGTGTCTTGTATTAATGTAATATCTTGCAGGGCGTAGTGAGGGGTGTAGTCTTGAGGTTGAGCATGGGGTAACGCTCGGTACTCACTCACTGTGGGAAGCTCCTGTGGACATGTGTAGAAAGAGGTTTTTCATCATTGGGTGGGATGGTACTGACTCTCTACCTTGCACGCTAGGCCCAAAGTTAGCCTAACACTAGTTAGTAACAGAGGGGGACTGTGGTATAGTTTCCTTGGGAGCATAATGGCCCTGGAACTGATGAACTGGCCTGTATAGGCCCTGGAAACAGTCTGGCTCTCAGGCAAGCATGTTGGCCCTGGAGCTGAGGAGCTGGCCTGTGTGGACCCTGGAAACAGTCTAACACTCAGGCTATCCTTAGTTTTAGTTTTAGACAACATGCTCGTTGCTCATAGACAATCATCCATCTAGAATGTGTATTGTGGAAAGTGTATTGCAATTTGTAAGGGATGCTGAGATGGGTGCTTTGTGCTGTAAATAATGAACCCTTAAACACAAACACACACACATCCATCCAAAACAATACCTTCATACCGGAGGTAATGAAAACAAACCGAGCCAGGCACAGTGGGGAGTGTGTAGTTTACTACCCTGAAATGTTGTAATCCTCGCTGCAGACAGTGCCTTTAGGCGACAGGCTTTATCCAGCTGGGACAAGTTCAAGGACAGCCACACGTTCAAGTGATGAAGGACACGGTGTGATTTACCTTTTGTGAGCGTGATGTGTGTGCCTGTGCCTGTCTAAACAAAGCTGCTATCCACGTTTCTTGAACACATGCCAATTTTAAGCTTACAAAATAGAATTTCTGTATGGAGGATTGAAAAGTGTGTGTACTTTCAATTAAGTTCCCTATATTATAGCAATTGTGCCCTTGGGAAAGACACTTAATAACATATATTTGTAATTCTTTTCACTCCTCTTCCATGAAAAAAATAATTTAGTACCTCCCTATACAATAGCAATTGTGCCTTGGGGAAAGACACTTAACACCTAATTTTTTTTCACTCTACTCCCATGAAAACATAATTTAGTACCAAGCTTTAGCTAGTGACAACTTCTAAGAGGGTACAGTTGAACTTGAAGTCCATCTTGTATAGTTTGTACATACAAAACTGGGGTGTTTCTTCCTTAAAGTCCAAGGCAAATTTTTACCAGTTCCGAGGGATGCAGACAATAGACAAAACCATGTTTACATGTCCTTTACTTTTATCTAATGCTCATTTGTGTATTTATAGTTATACATGCAGTTGCCATCAATAAAACATCCTGTATAAAGTTCACAGAAGGCACAGAAAAGATGGCAACAGTCCAAGAAACGTGTCTGTCAGCAGCCTCAGTACACAAACCAGACTGGCAGGGTCACCAGGGTCAATGGCCTGCAGGGCTAAAAATTTTTCTTTTCTGCATACATAATGGTGCAGGTAACATTGAAAATTACAGAATTCATTTGCACCATTCAGAATTGAGAAAGTAGGCATCATACTAAAAACATTCAGAATCAGAATTTTCAGATTCATCATTGCTAAACGATTATATCTATTACACTTCTTAGGTGATAACATATTATTAACAGACAATACAGAAAACAAAAACCATACAGCCATTGTCAATGCACTGGTTTTGAAATCTAAAGGCAGCTTGTATTACTTACAGTACAAAACCTAAAGGCAGTCTACCGGTTATGCAAAACAAACAAAAACTGCGAAGGTCTCACCTGTCCATGGTGTGTTCTCTGCCCGTGCACTGCGTATACCCTGGATGCCATCCTCTGTAGTTACTGTTTGCTTCCTATTGTCACTAGCATTACGGAGGATGACACCCAGGCCAGAGCCTCATCGGAAGTGATTCTTTTTTTTTTTTAAATTAAAAAAAAATAATAAAAAGGCGAAAATCAATGCACCCTTGGATGTCATCCATAAAATTAAATCAGTGCGGCCTTCACTATACTAAATTAATACTAGAGTTCCCCGATCTCATACCTTCGCCAAATGACTGACAAATTATAGATTAGATTATTCCCCCCTGATTTAAGAAATAGGAACCTAATTTTCACGAATTATATCATTTTATCATAATCTCAACCAAAAGACAGTCTTATATAAACAAACAAGGCATTCTAGTATTTCCTAATAAATTATGCAAATGAGGTCCTGATTTGAATAAATTATGTTTAATGATGTTCACCTCAACTTAACTTTCAAATACCATAAGTATGAAATTACAGGCAGTTATCATTACATAATTATAAAATTTTCTCATTAATTATGCAAATTAAGTCATTATTAACATAATCAATATCTGCCTGTGTTTCTCTCGTTGTCAATTACCAATGTCACAAGCTTCAATTGTCTTATTATGGAATGCAGCTGATTTATAGAATTTCCCCATAAATTATGCAAATTACATCCATATTTGCATAATTGTCACATAATTATATTAAGCATCACGTAAGCTACCTACATACCANGTTCACCTCAACTTAACTTTCAAATACCATAAGTATGAAATTACAGGCAGTTATCATTACATAATTATAAAAATTTTCTCATTAATTATGCAAATTAAGTCATTATTAACATAATCAATATCTGCCTGTGTTTCTCTCGTTGTCAATTACCAATGTCACAAGCTTCAATTGTCTTATTATGGAATGCAGCTGATTTATAGAATTTCCCCATAAATTATGCAAATTACATCCATATTTGCATAATTGTCACATAATTATATTAAGCATCACGTAAGCTACCTACATACCAAAAATCACGACGATCCATCAACCGGTTATTGAGTTATCCTCTTTTGAATATTTTCAAGAATATATCCCTGCAGTTCCAGAGCAAGCCACTAGGGGGCCCAAACTCACGTCACTTCTTCCCTAGCACAAGAGCTACCTACCACCCAAATTTCATCACCATAACATGTCTAGATCATGAGATATCAAAACCGGAAGTTCAGCTGCAGTACCATAACAAGCCGCTAGGGGGTCCAAAATCTAATCATTTTGAGGTCTCATCAAGACCTACCCACCTACCAAGTATCAAGACAATCCATCAAGGCCTTCTCAAGTTATCGTGTTGACAGACAGACAGACAGACAGACAGACACACACACACACACACACATACACGAACGCCTCTGAAAACATAACCTTCTTGGCGAAGGTAATTAAGACTAACCTGTCCATGATGTGTTCTCTGCCCATGTACAGCATACACCGGAGTGGCGTACTGACTGGTGCCCAGGACAAACCGGTGTGAGTGGTTCAAAAACAGTTACAGTCTGGTCTTACTGTACAAAACTTAAGGCGGTTATGCGAACATTGTGAAGGCCTCACCTGTCCATGATGTGTTCTCTGTCCGTGTACTGCATACACCGGAGTGGCGTACTGACTGGTGCCCAGGACAAACCAGTATGAGTGGTTCAAAAACAGTCTGGTCTTACTGTACAAAACTTTGTTACACCCAAAGGCAAACATTGCGAAGGCCTCACCTGTCCATGGTGTGTTCTCTGTCCATGCACTGCGTACACCGGTGTGGCGTACTGACTGGTCCCCAGGACAAACCGGCCCTGGTCCGGCCCGTTCTGGTACGCCGGCTGTACGCGCACCGAGGAGGACGGGCTCGGCAGGCGGTGGCGCTTGAACGGCGGCGACCCCTCGTAAGGGGGGCCGTTCTGACCCCTGAGGGCAAAGGTCAAAGTGTATAAGTAGTTTTCTGAAGAGGTGTACAATAGATTAGAAGTTTTAAAATTAATATCTATCTTTGGATATTTCATGAACAGACTTCATAGACAGACGAAATATAGCATGATTTTCCAACTCTTCTACTTAAGTTAAAAAAACTTAATACATTTAGATGTTGAATGGTGGTGACCCCTTGTAAGGGACCCGAGGGCAAAGGTCAAAGTGTAAGTAGTAGTACATTGAAGATGTTTTAAGAGGAGACTTTGCAATTGTAAACATATGTAGAAAAACATAGCATGATTTTCCAACTCTTCTACTTTTAAAAGTTAATGCATTTAGCCCATCACACATCTACACGTAAAAGAACCCAACACACTTATCCATAAGAAAGTGGATATCCCAGTTTCCAAGGCTGAAAAACATGAGCTCTACAGATGCCACATTTAGCTTCATTGCAAATTTTACTGTGTTTTTTTTTTTACACATTTTCTGTCCGTAATTCCCCAAATGTTCCACTGATCTTGGAAGGTAACAATACTTAGAGTAAGACTCAACTTTCACACATAAAAAACTGTCCCTCATAATTCTACACTGGTACAATATCTTGCAGGTCCACATTTTTGATTTGTCATATTCTCTACCCAAATTATGTCTTTGATGAATCATAACTCTATACAACTTCACAAGAAAAGCAGACTTTATGGTTTTATCTTATCAAAATATACACCCCAAGACATGAAGTATAAGCCGATCTGTACACCGAGACTCCAGCTTGAAGCTGTCTGACTTTTGACGGGAAAGTTGGCCTTTGGCAGAATTCAGTAAACCACAGTCGCCACCAAAATTTATGGTTATTTTTCTAAGATCAAATTTAGTACTTCCCCCCTTAACTAA